>NW_019524961.1:1406300-1491817 GCF_002814215.2 Seriola lalandi dorsalis | reverse complement strand
GGGAGGGGGGTGGGGGGGGGTGTTTAAGAACTGATGGGGTCTCCATGGCAACCCCACATTGGCATGCCCCTGATTGGAGTATGTGGTGGCTAATTATTCAGTGCATATGCTTAAAAAAAACAATAAAGTAGGACGTATTGAAATGCAGAGCCAAGCATCGCATGGTGTGTGATTAACATATGAGCCTGCACTGCTTTTGAAGAAAGATGCCACAGTTACATCTACCACTGACATGAAATGACACAAATTTTATATTTGTCATCAAATTTTATGTTAAATACATTAGGATAAATCTCTAGAATTTTAAGTGTAATCATGAATACATTTTTTTTTGTAGAATGTAAACTTTCTCTTCACAAATTTTTTAAATATTTTTGTTACTACTAAACTACACAAACAACTTAAAATTATCTATGGGAAGTTTAAAAATTTGAGGATCCACCCAAACTGTACATTTACGCTGTGAAAACTAAAACAAAAAAAACCAGAGCAGCATGCTAATGGCAGGCCTCTGAGCACTGGCATGACAGACAAGTGTGTGTGTGTGTGTGTGTGTGTGTGTGTGTGTGTGTGTGTGTGTGTGTGTGTGTGTGAGAGAGAGAGGCGGTAGGGATGGAGGGTCTGCTGTGTGAAAGAAACCAGTGGGGTAGGAGTTTGTGTGTGTGAGAGGGGGTGGGGGGGTGGGTTACTTTAACAATGGCCGGCATTGTTTACCAATCTCCCTCGTCCATTAATCAGGACGATCCGGCTCTAATTGGCGTTTTGGTTAAGCTGGTCTCCAGACCCCGTTCCCTCCACTGGCCTAAATAATGGCGTTACGCCACAAGTGCCGCCACACATTGGGGAGGACAATGTGCTGCTTGTCTGAGGGCCCGGGATAGGATCCCCACCCTCTCCTCTTCCCGTCTTTTCTTAGCGCCCCCCGCGCCCCCAAAATAAACCTCACACAGAAACACAAAGAAGGCCTCTCACTATTGAGATCTCACTGTCGCAGGCTCCCTCTCCTTGTCTGTCTGCCCCCTCTCCTCCTTCCCACCCTCCCTCCATTTTTTTTCTCACTCATTCACTCAGTACAGTTTTTCTTCCATGCACTTATAGGTGGGTTCCTCATTTTCTGGTGGTCATGGTGAGAGTGGTCAGGTGAGAAAACCAAAACCTACTCGGTGCAAAAAGAGCTAATTTGCCAGTGTTGTATGAAAACCTCATACCTCCAAATTGGGTGAGTTTACACCAGCTAGAGGATTAAGACATTTCTCTGACCCCTTGGTCTTGTTAAACCCTTTCAAAATCACATGGTTGACATCAGAAACGCATGCTCATAGAGCCAGAAAGATCGATTAGATGGATCTTTAGATGCAACATTTCCAGTTAAATCCCAAAGTTTAGACCTTCCTCTGATTCAGAAATCATTTAAAGCTCATTTTACTGTGTTGAATAAATCATATGGAAACACATTTTGGTTTTCATGCTTTCACACCAGCTGAAGGACTTCGTGCTTCTCTAAAGACAAGACACTTCTCAGACATGACAGCCTTTCAAAACCAAATGATTGTTGTCAAAATTGATGGAGATACAAGGGATTCATTCAGTAGCAGCAAAACAAGATGAGAGGTAATGGTATTTTTTTAGATTATCAAAGTGTTGTTTCCAGTTAAATCTTAAATTTTAGATGTCACAATTCATGAGTCAAGGAAAGTTAATGACAATGTGTCAAATTTCTCATACGGCAACACATTTTCTTTTAAAAGCCAAATAGGGAGTGTACTGCACATGCAAGAAAACCGACTGGGTGATAACAAGTGGAGATTTATGAAGACCACAGTGTTGCTAATTATGGCTCCTTGTGGATGTCAGGGAGCATGTAGGTGTTTTTTTTTTCTCACACATCATCAAACAAAGCTGTCTGCACATGCATGCGTGGATGCTCCACATGCAGAAATCGTGCCAGTCGTGCGTTCAAATTGTAGCTCTTCGGAATTAAAACCCTTAGAATAATCTAATTAATGTCGCAGAAATAAGGCAATCGAAAGAGTTTTCTGAACGTCTTGGAAATCCACAAAATGGTCGATCGTCAGCGTCTGCAGTGCGACGACGGGCACAACGAAAGCGATGCAGGAACCGCAGCTGCCCTTAAAAATGCCAGCTTGTCGGCACTCAAAAGCCACTGGCTTCACGGTTTCCTCCTATCTCATCCCTTCCTGCATGTCTCTTGGGGCGATCTCTGCAATTAACACACTGGCAGTAATTAACACTGTCTTGAGGCAACCAATGGCGCGGAAAGGATCGGGGCCAACGTGAAGTGGGGGAAGGTGCAGCGCTGGCTATCCACGTTCCCCTTTTTCAGCTGCCATTTTGTGCCAGTCTTAACACCTAAGATGGTGGCAGGACTGTGACTTGCCGAGTGGGAGAGGAGGACAAACTGGCAAGGGAGGGGTCGGAGAAGAGGAGGATTATGGGATTGAGGAGGGAGTCTCTTATTTTCATTCTTCTAGTCAGTGCATTGCTGAACGGTTACCAAGACAGGGGAAAGAGAGGCGGAGAGATGGAAAGAGGCATGATCGTCAGATTGCTGCCCTATATGCACCACACATAGAGGAAGAACTCTCCCACACATGAACACAAAAAGACCCACACACGCTCAAATACACACTGACATGTCAGAGAGGAAAAACAAAGTGTTTATACAGTGTGGGTGCAAAACACAACACCCTGTGATGGTCTGTTTGTGTAAAAAAAAAAAAAAAATTGTAATTTACATGTGCTTAATATACGCTGCACACATATGAACACACACATGTGCCCATGGATAAACACACACACACACACACACACACACACACACACACACACACACACACACACACACACACACACAAACAACCAACACAGCCGTTCTCATGGTATGGTCTGCCCCTGAGCATGCAAATGACATTCATTATGCAAATGCATACAAATCAGAACCAACCATCTGAGAATCCAAGCTGGGAAAAAAAGAAAAGAATAAAATTAGATGAATGAGGGGGAAAACGTAGAAAGGAAAGAAGAAGCATGTGCGTTGAGAAAGTACAGTGTCACTTTAAGGTGCAGAAAGCACGTGTGTACACGTGTGGTCAACAATAAATGGCTTATCACTTGCTTCATGCTTTAGACACAGATATCAGAAATATAAAGATATTAGAAATATAAGAAGCTGCATAGATAGTAGTAATAAAGTAATATATACACATATTAATGAATCAGTCAATTCAGTAAAAAAAAATCGTCCAGCCATATTTACATTCACTGATGTCGAGGTTTTTCCGGATGAATACACAATGTGCCACAGTTCTTTGTTAGCGTCCTGTTCATGCGATCTTAGATTAAAAGGTTTGACAAGATGTTTTGTGGCTCATTTTTTAAAGATTTTTAGTTGTATCGACATAGTTATACTAAAGATCGGAGATGGGATGACACGCCATCTTTACTCACAGCCTCGCTGTGCCCCACTGATGCCACACTTTTGCCTTGTTTGAGACCATTGAGTTCTTTAGTAGGAAAGGCAGAAAATCAACTGCAGAAGAGCATCAACTGGAGTGGAGATGCTCCAAATGATGGCAAAGGGCTGCTAATTGCCTCTCGAGGTGTTCTTTGTTTTGTTTCACCTCTCTCACCACCACTGCCTCTGTAGGAGTTGCTCTCTAAAACCCCCAGAAGAGCTGCATGACATTATCGGCCTTCATTAAACGCAGCATCCAAACCTTGAAACCCGCCAAGAATAGAGGAGGTGGTCGTCTGTTTTTGCTTTGTGTAAAAAGAAGCCAAACACTGATGAGTCTGGATATCTCAGCTGGAGATTAATTTATGTATTCACGTTCAAAAAATACATGCAAAATATGTGAAATAGCCATTATGTGAGGGTGATTAAGAGATGCATTAATCTCCCTGTGCTTGCCTGTTACAGATGCCTCCATTTAGCAGGTGTCTGAATGTATAGGGGCTCGAGCTCCATGTCTCAACTTCGTGTTGTTCACACCTCATCTAACAGCTACAACAAAAACAGATTTCCCTCCTAAAAAAGAGAGAAAAATGGTAAAACCAAAATTTTGCCAATTATCTGGCATCGCAGAAATGGCAAAAGAAAACAGACTAATTAGAAACAGATTGAGGCCAAATTCTAACCCAAATTAAAATTTAATTAAACAAAGTAATTCATGTATGTATGTATGTATGTATGTATGTATGTATGTATGTGTGTGTGTGTGTGTGTGTGTGTGTGTGTGTGTGTGTGTGAGAGAGAGAGAGAGAAAGGAAGAGAAAGGAAGGCTGATAAAGAGAGGCTTACAGTATGAGTAAAGGTGAAAGTCTATCTGAAAATCAAAATGGTGCTTTATTTAAGAACAGACATTTATTTTACCATCTTTTTTAAGCCCTTTGAAACAGTGGCTTATGTTGGAAATTTGCTTCATTCTTCACTGATTTGTACTGGACAAATATTTCAGATGAAGACTTTGTGAGTGTTCTGACTGGAAACCTGATTTGATTTGTGATCAGTCGGAGAGGCCTCTGAATTAAAAACACACAGACAAAGTGTGACCAGGTGCCATAAATGTTTGACACACACTGAGTAAACCTCTTCTACTGAGTGTAAAATACTATAATACATGGAAATAATTTCACGTCTCTTCCTATAGATGTATGGTCATAAGAAAGTGGGGAAAATTTTTGCCAATTACAGAATCTGTTATGTATGTTTTTTATATTAAACACCCTGAAATGTCTAACTGGGCAGCACAGTTTGGTGTAATCTGGTACAATGAGCAGATTAAAACCCCTGAGAACTAAGTTGAAAATCAGGCGTGTGCGTGTGTGTGTGTGCATGTGTGTGTGCGTGTGTGTGTGTCTGTGTCTCAGCTGTTCGGGTTCCGAACTTGGCACCTTAACCAAGCCCTATGAAAAGACATCAGTCCTGTATGGTCAGTCACTACAGAGACTTAAAGACTTAACTCACAGATTTAAAAAAAGAAAGAAAGAAAGATTCAAAGTCAGTGTGAAATGAATTTTCATACCTTTGTACTTTTTAAATTTGCAGCTGAATGTTTGGACACAATAGGAAAGGATTAATTCCGAACTAATAAGCCAATGCAATCATTTACAGAGGACGAAGGGGTGAAGATTTACTGTGGGTTGGCATTTTTCTTGTTGAACAACAAAGTCACCACTATTCTGTTTTCTAGATGTGAAACATACATTTCGGATATGAAAATGCCAGATTGTTTTGCTTCAGCCGGAGTAGGTGTACATACTTATTAACAGCTTTGTCTGTCTTTTTTCATTTCAGTGTCACCTTAACTGCATATTTGGGACAGACAAAAACGTAAGTGTTAAACTAATCTTTTCCCTCCCTGTCAACCCCTTTAGTGACGTGTGTGCTATACCAGTGACTTGAAATGAAATACTCACACATACACACTCACACACGTTACGCAATCATGGTGTCAAGCCAGCCCACTGTACAAAAATCATCACGGAAACAGAGCCTGGACGCCACCTTCACTGTTACTGTGGTTTGTATGAACAACAAGCAGATTTGATGTATTTTGTGCTTTCTGTAATTATAATTCAGATGTTGATTGTCTCTGTTACCTTGAATGCATATTAGCTCGTCTGTGAGAGAAACAACACCCTCTTCTCCTCCCCTTAAAACTGCCCCTTATGTAACACGGCATCATACCTTCACGTCATCGGTTAATAGCATCCGTCGTCCGAGTCACTTCCTCTCTGCTGGTTCTTTTTTTGTCTTTTTTAATGTCGTTTACTTCATCCATGCAGGCGTGTAATGGGATTCTTGTTACTTTCGGTTATCTAGCTTTATGAAGAATGTACATCACTCATACAGCTAGATAACCAAAGATAACAGACAACCCCTCAGGCCTGCGAACGCAGCTCCCTGCCACCAACATACACACAACCTCTGATACACCTGTGAGGACAAACAATGACAGGAAATGCTTAAAGAGCTAATTCAACAAAACATAGCTGATTTACTGTATCTACTGTTTTTCACATAATCCAGAGGTGGAAATAATGCATTATAATAGTCATATATCTGGAGTGTTAATGCGGATGATTTATCACATGGTCTTACAGACGCCTCAGTGAAATGAGATGAAAAACAAGCATGACTAAAGATTCACAGGGGATACTGCTGGGAAAACACATTTTCCAAGCTATTAAGTGTTTTTATATGACTGAAATGTGAATGGGCTCTTACAAGAATTCAAAACAAAGCATTACAGCCGACTATCCAGTGAACGAAAGACAACGACAGTAAAGATTTTTATGAGGGCATCAGACACTGGACAAGAAATAGCACTGATGGGAATAATTTACACAAATATTCCTGTAAAGAAAAAATAATAGCAGAATGTAAAAGGGAAATCCTGAGAAAATATAACACATGCACTCGTTTTACAGTAGATAAATACTCGATTACTATATAAAGGTATCTAAGGACATCCAAGAACCTTTAAAGTCCTATCTGGAGTTATTGTAACTGTACAGCAAGCCAGATACATTCATGTGTATAATTCTTACACTTGCACATTTTTGCAATATCCTCTGTCCCTTCACACTTAATATTACAGCTCTGTTTTTCATCCCTATTATTCAGATATTATTAACATAAACTCTCACATCTTTAAAATATTCACTGTTCACATACTGTTTGAAAGCAGTGAAAAATATCTTATATCCAGCATTCTAGTTTAAAAAAAGCTAGTGTATTAGAAGATGTGTAACTTACAGAGGCTTTACAACAGACTTTTATTCTCACCTAACTGCAAAAAAACTGATTGAATTAGAAATGTATAAAATAAATCAATACATTTGTGGCATTTATTGTGGTTGATTAATTTAATTTACATTATGAGCCACCCCGACATTTATTACATGTAAGAGCTTTTAGTTTATTTTGTCTTAAGTAGGCTACTCTGTCCACATAGGCCTATTTTTATACATAAGAATATGTTCAGACATAATTCCCATAATACACAATTATGTGAAAAGAATGAAATGCTTAGACACTTAGCCAGATGCATCATTGTGTGTCTCATTCTTAAATGATATGTAAATATATTTTTATATTTATATAAGCCATATAAAAAAGCTTTCCTCCATTTTTTGCACAAACTGCTGAGAGTGACGTCACAGGCATCGCTGGCTTTCAATTACTGCATTAGCAGCTAAATGTAATAACTAATTAACACACACGCACACACACACACGTCTCAAACATGCCAGAGTGGAGAGGGTGTTATTTCTTGCAACATCGTGAAAACAGGCCACTGCTTCTGTCCACACATCAGAGTCAGTAAAACACACAGCAGTGAGTGAGCGGGCGAAGGTGCTGCTGCAGGTTGTTTTGCAGAAAAGCGTTTAAAAACGCCGAAAATAGGCCCACAGATAAAGATACTATAGCCTGCATATGATTGCATGTTTTACATTTTATTTTTTACAACTGCTCTCTGGAAGACTCTCCCGTGAAGCACACAAGGGTGAATTATTCGCAGGCTCTGGATTTTTGCCAACAAACATCCATTAGTGGAGATCACTTTGCTGTTGTGCGTTTGCAGGCCGTGACACACTCGTTTTAACAGGAGCTCACAGCTGTAATGTTCATATTTTACATCCACTGACGACTTCAGTGACCATACAGCCAGCATTTCGCGTTTGTTAATGTATTTATTACCAGTTCTACATATAGTTTTAAACTAATCGCCTTTTAACGTTTTTAATGAAAAGATGAACTGTTTTTCTTATCTGTGTGTCTGTCTGTTGATCTCGGTGTCGAGCTGCTGCATACAGTAACACTACATGAAGTTGAATTATGTGTCCACAGAATTTTGCCTCTTAAAGTATGTGTGTTTTTTAAAAGTTTTTAAAATCATACATTTCGACTTTTCATTTTGAATTGCATGAAAATGTGTCTGTAGCTGCTACAATGGACAAAATAATAGTTCCGTAAAATCGATAAATTGCAATGGAGTTCGCTTTATATTATGACTGTGTATAGTTCTCTCTCTAAACTTCATAATAATTATATCATTGCAACAGTTTATTTTTATTGTTTGCTTTGTGTTAATCGGATCTCTGCCAGGTGCTAATTTTAGATTTTCACAAAGCATTCGTCAGTTAAAGCAGCTTTAACACTGATCATGGCTGACTGTAAATGAGATGAGACGACTTGTCCGAAATACTTTAAATACATATGTATATATATACATGTATATAGTTTTAATTTATACAGGATATCTGGTGCATTTCCCTGATGCAGGTATGTAGAGAGCCGCAAAGCACAGAAGGCGGTGACACAGAATGGAGGCGCTATTGAAAAACCTATAGTCTAATATAATACATTAAAATGATAAACAAAGACATCATTCACGTCCAAACTGACTATAGGTAGACTACCACTGTCCCTCATTCCCTGTAGGGAAATTACAGTGAAGTTTTTGTTCGAGGTAACTTGGCAGCAGTACAGTGAGAAATGTTCTACTTTAATAGATTGTCAGGACCATAAAAGGCTGCTGTAAATGCTGCAAAATTTAAGCGGAACAGCGTTTAGGCGTTCACAAAAAGGATCCCGAAAGGATTTAAAAATGATTTCCAGGAGTAATCAATTAGTTCCACACAGCGTGCTGGTCGCTTGATTTTGTGTGTGTGTGTGTGTGTGTGTGTGTGTGTGTGTGTGTGTGTTTGTGGGTTTGTGTGTGTGTGTTTGAGAAAGATGTTGTAGTATATGGATGTTCCTAATTTTGTTGAGGTGCTGTGAGAGCTGCAATCCAGTTTAAGTCACACACATCAGTGTCGATACTAATTCATGAATCTGTGACAACCCAAAAGTGAGATCGTTAATATTCACCTGGAGGTTGGAGGAAGTCTTGATCTTCATGTCTGGTGCTTTTGGGTGTAAGGTTCTAGGGGGAAAAAATGGAAAAAAAAAAAAAATGACTTGGTAAACCCATAACAAAAATTTACTAGATTTAAAATGAGTCTGATATAGTAGCACATGAACTCCGCATTTCATCTACGAGAATGAAATCTCTCCTCCCTCTCTCTGGAAACTCCCTGGAAAACACCCTACCTGGGAAATCTGCCCACTAGGTCACTGATAGCCCCAATCTAGTCCAGTTTGCGTTGGTCAGCAGGGTCGTTCAGTCGCAGTTTTGCACCTGCAGCTTCCCTGACTCTGCACCAGTGAGGCTCCAGAGGTGCTGCTGCAGACTCACAGCGGTCCCATTTCAAATTACAGCATCTTATTGACTAGTGCCTCACAGCGCAGCCTCAGCTGTCTTAACGTGTCTTCTAACTTTCCACATGTAATCATCCCCGTCTCTCACTCATGGTTTTAGGGGAATTTAATGGATGAGATTAATTCACAGTGGGGTACTTGGCTTTTTATTTTTTTAACCTGGATTCACCTGTTAAGACTCAGGAACTGCTGAGTGCGGGGTCATGTTCCCTGCATATAATGTTGAGCCTCTCAAGGCTTTTTGAGGTAGGACCCGACTAATTCGCGCTGTGTATCATGCGACCTGGAACCCTTACTCTGAGTTATATTGATCAGGGCTTCAGTGATGACGCAAAATACAAAAAGTAGTCCATTACGTGAGTGAAATCTTTGCTTCTGCATCAGTTTTATTATAGAGAAAGTCCAAAAATAGCTTATGGTGAATAACCTGTAAAACTTCTCTAGGGCTTTCCTACAGACGGCTACAGCATGGCGCAGCAATCAGGATACTTTGACTGTAATTATAAACTCAATATTATGAATTAATAATTATAACAGAAATAAAGAAATATGCACACATGAGATGGAGGTCTGATTCCCTCTCTCACAGATTAAACTGGCCTTATGTAAGAGCCCCCCGTGCAGAGCGCTATGCTGGCACCATACTGTATAATCCCAGGAAGCCGTGTTAGAGCCGTACGCTGCTGGGTTCATGTAGAGTAATCACCTTTGCTTTTTTTTTTTTCATGCTTTCCCCCCTGCTTAGCCTTTTCAGCGCGTAATCTGTTGACAGCGAACAGGCCCAACACAACACAACACTGTGCCGTGAAAGGTTGCAACGCCCGAGGCCACTTTGACACCAGCACCAACACCAAAGGCCGGCGTCAGATACCCTGTGCAGCTTTGTAATCACAGTTCATAAAACCGACAATGAGACGCCTTGTAGAAGAAGAGGCAGTGTATATTAATATCCTTCCAGTTTGTGAACTAAACTCGTGGTACTGGTGCAACATGAACTTATGTAATACTTGGAACAACAGAGCATATGACTGATCCGGGGTCAGCACCCCAGAAAAAGATTAAAATTCAAAATTGAATTCCACATTGCTTTATTGGCATCCAAGAAAGCAAAGCTACATTGCAAAAGCCGTAGCCTATTTAAAGTAAAGAATCCCCGCTCATTAGTGTGGTATTTTCTAGGAGTCATCTATTTGTAAAATGTAGGTTAAATGGCCTGAGGGACTAGAGAGAGAGAGACAGAGAGAGAGAGAGAGAGAGAGAAGGGGGAGATAACGGGATTTCACAGGAAAAAAGTAGCTCCCTATTCTTCGTATGATATTGTTCTCAACATTAATATCAATAAAGCTGATTGTAAACTAATCAAAGGGCCTTGTGGGAGACTCGAGATCACCTGTGACCAACCAATGACAAGTTATAGGGAAGGCCACTGAAGTACACAGTGAATCTGGTGACTGGCTTCACACCATCATGGTCAGATTTCAACAAACTCCCTTGAACACACGTCTAGTGGCAAACAAAAGTGGTTGCAGCCACAAGTGAAACTAAGCGTCTGTGCTGCTGCTGCTGTCCACAGATGATGTTGAGCCTTTTATCTGAGATGCTGCTGCTGCTTCGCACCATTCATGCGTCTTTAGCTGGTCAGAAAACAGAGCAAGGCTCATTGGAAGAACACGTAGATTTAGTCTGAAAACAACGACTCGGCCTCTAAATGCTCACTTATTTCACAATAGGGTTAAACACACAATACAGCATGTTAGAGCCTAAACGCGCCCAAGCTCGCCATAAACCCTCTCATGCGCCGCTCCTGCAGGTTTTTGTCTAAACTCAGACTCCTTTGAAACAAAATCACTCATAATAAAAAAAAAAAACACGTTTCTTACGGTTTCAGATGCAGCAGGGCGGGTTGCACCGGGG
Source organism: Seriola lalandi dorsalis (assembly GCF_002814215.2). Classification (NCBI taxonomy): domain Eukaryota; kingdom Metazoa; phylum Chordata; class Actinopteri; order Carangiformes; family Carangidae; genus Seriola; species Seriola lalandi. The sequence continues at coordinate 1,480,614 of NW_019524961.1, read as the reverse complement.
TTGGATGAGCTCCTGGTAACCAGCGGTCCCTCCGGACATGCAGCATGCTGGGAGCCAAATGAGCGCGTTCATGAGCGGCGTATTGAGCTTTGTGGCGACGGCGCATCGTGACGTCTCACCGGCCCCGTCCATTTTTTTAATCTAACGGCTCCTCTTGTTTTTTCTCCTCGCATATCGTCACATGGCTGTCCTCCACCTCCACAGCCCCGATCCTCCCCTCACCAAGCAGGGGAGTTGGGGCTGTCCGCCCGGATGGCTACATCTCCACCACCGTTGTCTCCAAATGGTTTAACATCTCATTTGTCCAAAATCATATACGCCGTCCAAGTCCCACCCCCTCGTGAGTCAGTGAGGTAACACTGTTCCCACCCTCTGAGATTTTAGATATTATGCAAGACGGCCGATGCAATTATAATATGGACCTATGGCAGCGCCTCTCACGCCCCCCAACAGACACATGCAGAAGTGCATGGTGGCACCATCACTCATCCATCACCAAACATCATTCTAATTTCAATAGGGGCTTTCAGTCAGTCTGTGTTTCAACATGCATGACTGTATCATGCTGGTTGAATGTTATCCCTGAAATATCTTCATAGGCTGTCCTTCCAAGATGTGGATAATTGCTAAGATTCTAATAAAGAGATGTTATAGGCCTATTTAAATTATATCACTGTATTTATAATACTCCAAGGAGCACAGCATCTTTGTGTTTATGGTTCTAAAGTACAAATATTGTTTATTTACCTACCACAGGCTACTCCTGGGATATTTGAGCCTATAATTTTTACTGTCATATCTGTAGGCCCTATGTATGTTGTAAAGTTGACTATATATAGGCCCATTGGGGCATTTATTCAGTGCTATAGAGCAGCCTACACCATAACAGAGGGACATTCCCTATCATTTTCAGGGTTAAATTTTGAAAGTCATGTATTTGAATTTGGCTTCTTACCCAGTATTAAACTATTTCAAAGATGTTGGTGTCTGCAGCTAAAACTTGTAGAGACAGACTTGAGAGGCGCTCTGGCTTGACTAATTATCATGATAATCACACCAGAAATCCTTTGAATGCACTGAAAGACGAATCCTCTCAAACGTTATTGTGTAGGGTCTCAGTCTGTCTGTATGCACAGCCTAGACGTGCTCATCATTTGCATTAAATAAAGTTAACTCAGTCATGTTGATCTGTCTAGACCACATCAATGTCTGGAAATGCCTTCACACGCAGGCCACACTGTTGCATGTCTTTTGCCCACACACTGCAAGAATATATAAATGGCCAGCAGTTAGGCTTAGTCTGTCTATAGTAGGCATTTTATAATAAAACATCTTTTATAAAGATGTAAATTGTAACTAATGGTTGTATGAATCGTTAATAAATAACTTACTAATGTTTTATAAACCATTAATAAGAATACATTTTGGGCTGCTGTGAAAAATTGACTGGCAGGACCATTTACCTTCCAGAAAAGGATTGGCCCAAATCCATTTACCAATAGTTTATGAAGTATTTATTAATGGATGACCTACATTAAAGCAGCATTTAATTAAGAACAACAATATAAAAGTAGCTACTCCATTACAAATAAAAGTCCTGCACTCAAAATCGGACATCAATTACCAGAAGTATTATCAGCAAAGTGTAATTTAAGTATCAAAAGTAAAAATACTCATTATGCAGAGGAGTGGCCCTTGTCAGTGTGCATGGATATATATCATTACATATTATTCAACATTTTAATGCTGTGGAGAGCGGGCACATTTTAACAAATTATATATATATTTGGGTAGTTTAATCTGTAACAATGCATGATATTTTGTAAATAGGCCAATGGATCTTATGTAGAAATCTTTCCTCATGCAGAAACGTTCCACCACCGCACACATTCACAAACTGGCAACCCAAAATTTGTTCTTATTGATGGTATAAAACTGATCTATAAACGTTTAGTAACTCATTACATCATCATTAATAAATCCATTAGTTACAAGCCATTAGTTATAAGCCTTTATAAATGAGGTCTTGTTAGAAAGTGTTACCATGACGTTTAAAAGTTCTAAAAAATCATTTCACCCTTTTTCATTTTTAGGACTTAATAGCCCACCAGTAAATTCTTGAATGAAGAAATATTCCTTTAATCTGTTTTTAAGGTGTTGTGGCGCATCTTGACACAAGTTACCTTCATCAGAATCAAGTGCAATCTAATGTGAATTTGCATTTGACACATTTATCACTCGTGTAAAGAACATTGAGAATTTGAAGTTTCCACACTGCGACTCAAGGACTGCTGGACATCTCTCTATGCTGTACGCATGGCAGCCAGCTCCAGACACGTTTACTGAGCTGTGAGGAGATAACTCAAGTTCATTACCAACAGAGACCCTCCACCACCAGGCTTCACAGCACACACAGACATGTTCACAGTGAGACTTTCACATACCTCGTTGCCAGGAAACTGCTAGGCCATTACACTATAGTCTGAAAAGTGGACAACAAATTCCTGACTTTGATTTAAGCTACTTTAAGCCATTAGAAGTCATTATTATTCCAGTGTATGAAGGCTGTATAGTATACATTCTATAGTTAGCTAAATATACAGTAGGCCCGAAGATTTAAACTGCTGCAACAGTCTGCAGACCAGGGCATCCATAACCAACCAAATGTAGGCTAAATTTAACTTACACTTTAAGTCAAGTCCTAAATCCCATGTTAGTCTGGTGGGCTACCCCATAGGGAGGATATCTCTCTGCTGCGACCTAAGGAGGTTCAAAGCTACATGGAGCCAAAAGACAAAAAGTAGATCCTCATTTGGACAGAAGTCATTTTCTGTTAAGGGGATCAAGATGTGAAACTCTTTACACACAGAGCTCAAAATGGATCATCAATGGGATCATTTTAGGATCAGATTGAAACAATTTTTAAAGAGGATTCATTCTTGTAGTCATTAATGCTCCGATCATTGTCAATTTATGGAACTTTTATCGTATCATTGTTGGTAATGCTGTCTGATTGTGAATTGTTTGTCTTGTGCTGTTTCGTATGTATTTAATTGTTGAGATTGATGTATTATAAAGGCCCAGCAAGGGACAGGCATTGCAAACTAGTTAAGGCCATGAATGCTGTGGTATATGGCACTGATCCATGCCTATAGAAAATACAGTATATAAGCTACAGTGTACAGTAAGTTAGAGAGTTTCAATCATGTAGTCAAGTGGGAGAAGATGAATCCAGATGCTTATCTATTGATCAAGATGGAGCTCATAAATCTATTACTAGTTCAGCCTGTGAGACCACAAATTTTATTTTCTGAGTATGTAATATATTTATCATCAGAGTAACTAGGCCTAACTTAAGTTTGGATTAAATGTACAGTATTTACCTCTGGAAATGTAGTGGAGTATAAAGTGGAGTGTGAAGTGCCATACGTTGCAAATACTCAAGTAAAGAACAGGTTTACTTCAGTACAACACTCAGTCAAATGTAGTTGATTTCCGTCGCGGCCAAACAGCTACCAGCTGATAAACTGCACGATAGTTTTGTTAACTTTCTCTTGATAGCATCACTCAGACGTTGAGGAGAGAATTCATGGTTGAATCGTCGTCTTAAGCGACCTCCAGGAAGAGCAGCCCGGTGTGCGCCATCGTCTGTTTAAAATATTGTGACTGATTGTCCCAAACTAGTCCAGTGTGGGTGACTCTGTGACACTGATATTTAGAGGTGGTTTTACCGTAGGTCATTAGTTTGGTAACGACAGCTGAATCCTTGTGTCGCCGTGGAGTTTATTAGTGGCAAACGTGCTAACAGCCAGCTGCCCTGTTACTTATTGTAACGCGTTACACAGGCCGTGAGAAGCAGACAGTCTTTTGGCTGGTGGGTCACAGTCAGTCTCAGACCTTTACGACAGCAGTAAACCACCCTCTGCATCACCCCATTGTTTTACTGCTGCCAGCCCAGACACCATATAGCGCTTCACTGAACAGAGAGGCGGTGTACGCAGCGACGAAACCAGATTTTACGCACGCTGACTAGCAATGTACCAGTACAGCTGATATGTACAAAGCCTCACCTGTTATCACTGTAAATATGAGTTGTTGTAATTCTTTTAGCTGCCCACAAGGATTCAGAGTGTGTGCCCATGATGCATGCATGCACTCAGACCTGGCACCCTCTCACCCCCATGTCGCGCCAATATTCAAATTGGGATCCTCTGATTTGAATAAGAGCTTAATGAGACATGGTGGTGTATAATAAATGAAAGTGGGGCTACCTCGTGAGAATGAAGGCATGCTGCAGAATTACTGGAGTTATTTCAAAAAAGGAGCAAATCGGTTTTTGTTTTTTTGTTTTTTAAATCAAAGGGTTTTTGCACGATTTTTGTAAAAAGAAAAAAAGAAAAGTGTTTTCTGCAAGCCAAATGTAAAAAGATAAATATACTAGAAATAGGCTATATGGAAGTATGTGAGATTAGTTAGTAACTTGCTGAAACTTGCAACCTTAACAGCACCAACTGCTTGATTTGATGTGCACAAGATAAAATCCAGCATTTCTTTTTTTGTGTGTGTGTGTGTAAATGGAGTTGGGATTTCATTGCTGGTAGATCAGGATGAGGATCCCAGATATAGCCCAGTATCGTCTTCTGAGAGAACTGCACAAAATCAATTGGTGCTTTATCAAGAAGACCACAAGCAAGCTCTCATCATGGGGTGCTGTCATGTGAAATATGCCACAGAGCATTTATCACTCTTGTAAGCAAGAAAGTGGAGGAGTGGCTCTTGAGTTTGAAATTTTACTGGGATGTCAAGCCTGACACCTGACTTCATTTATTTATTTATTTTTTTGTATTCAAATGAAATTTTAAATTCTGCTTGTTGTTGAGGCTTCTAAAAATGTCAGCACCAATACGGTGTATTGAGCAGCCTCTCTTTCTACGTCCCAGTGATATGATGAACTCAAGGTTTTATTTTTTCACTGATTTCGTATTTAAGGGAAGAGTAATGCATTTTCACAAGTAGTGACTGTGTCAGCTGTCCTGCATCCCAGGAGTTGTGCAGATGTCCAAGTCCAACCAGAGGCTGGAAATGTTTGGATTTATTTGTCTTTGCACACTCGTGTGTTTTTCAAGTAGCTGAATCAAAACGACTCCTTGTCTTCTCTGCCAGTGAACTTTAAAGCATATCGGTATGGACAGTGAGATTTTGCTTGCTGTAATCATTCCTCCTGTTTACACTGGCCGTTAAGAGATCCCTCCCTAATGTGTTTAACTAATGGGGGACAAAACTCAGCATTCAGGAGGAATGATTGCAGCAAGAAAAAGAGTTTTATTGACACACACAGGACAAAGCAGACCCAGGCCAGTATCGTCACAGTGTTGGTCCGAGCTGATCCTGTGGTTGACATGGATGCCCCAGAGATTATAAGAAGTCCATGACTAGACAGAAAGATGGATAGATGGATAGGCCTAATATATAAAATTTAATCATCATCTATATAGTTCAAGCATGATTTATCTTCAGTATAAGACATTATCTTGATTGTGATTTCAATTCACATATTAACCAAATTAAATAAAAGCAGGAAATGATGTCAGAGTTTTAGTCTATGTTATAGATCCATCCAATCTCATATTCTTCTTAGCATTTAAGGCAATAGTGTTAGGATTTGAACCTGCAGGTTATGAAAACGTTTACACTTTGAAACAGACCAGTAGGACTTTCAGATCAACACACTTCTCCTCTTCAAGAAAGATAGGAAAAAAATGATATTTCATAGCCAGGAAGATTTTTGATTTGAAGAAAAAATTATTTCTGTTATTATATATCAATACTTGTGAATGTTTTATAGCAAATACAACTGCCCTATATTTTTTTAATCAAAGTGTTTTTATTCTTAATTTAGTAAATCGGAAAATACAATGGAAATAATATTTCTTACTCTTACTCACTGTGGGAATTGTCAACATGCAGTTATTTCAGCTTTGCCTTTATGACAACAAATTGAACAAATACAGATATCAACGCAGCAAAGAAACATTTGATGATGGCAGTCTGTCTTTCTGCGCAGAGGATTTGACTCAGACCACTTTGTGGACACAAACTTATCAGGATAACGGAGTGACACGCATTTTAATTGGGGAGGTTATCTCAGCATTTCAACTTGAACTTTCAAAAATCGCCCCGAACAAAGATAAATATGACAAATAAGTCGCTGTTACTAACAGGCGACATATGAATTTTTCGCATCCATTAAAGCACATGGAAGCAGCACATGAATGAACTTCACTGAATTCACTTAGTATTTAACAGAAGATCACGATCAAACTAATCTTGACTTGCAGCATGGAAAAAAATCTTCAAATTAAATTTTTGTTTTTTTCTGAAACAACGAATTTCTGAATTAATTGTCCTACTTTTATTTTTTATTTTATTTGGATTATTTTGCTCATCATCGGACATTCGTGAAGTCACAACAGAAAAGGCCCAAAACTCAAAATAACACATTTTTAATCTTCATTTATATCGCACCACTGTCAAAAACCGCGTCCTTTCATTGAAATCTTTTTTTCTGTATGGACTGTGAATTGTATCATTATAGCTAGTTAATACTCTAACTAGCATCTGCTCACTGGTTTGGCTGAATAAAAGTTAGAAACTTATGTTTGCGACGTAAATCGTTTAGGACGCTCAACAGACTCAGTGAGATGCTTCCAGTCAAACTGCTCATTTTGTTTTGCAGTTTTTGTTGAAAGGAGAAAAAACAACAAACCATTCAAAAAAAAAAAAATTTTTTTTTGAGCAGTTGCAGTCTGTAAAAATGAATGTTCCGATTATGATCTTGTGCACAAGAGGCCATCGGGTATTAGGATCATATTCAAAGCCTCACAAATTAAAACGGAACTAAAAACAAACGGATTCGATCATGACTTAGATTTTCAGCTCTACATTTAAAACATGATTAGTCCAACAGGCACCGTCAGGACTATGGAGAAGGCCACAGATGAGAAGAACACTCAATAATTTCCACCTTGTATAATTCAAATCCACCTGGAGCACGCTGCAAGACAAATCTAAGCTCTGCGAATCTTACATTTTTTATGCAGGTTTTCGTGTACAGACGCCTATATACTGGGTGGAACCATAACAGCCTACAGGTTGTATCAGTAGAATTAGTTATTTCATAGCAAATCAAACAGGTCTGAGGACCGGCTGTCACATTGGTAACGGTGTACTGATCTCTCACAGCTCTCTGCCAGAGGATGTGATGTGTTTACTCAATATCTGGTGGTTTAATGCGCATTTACTGACCGAACACTAATAAAAAAAAAAAAAAAAAGTATATCAGTGAGATATTTGTCTCGTGGTTGCATCAGGGAAGCACCTGGCGAGTAGTTCCTAAATCAGTTAGATGAAATCAGGCCCCAAAAAAGCAGAACATCACAGTCATATGCATTTTTCTCTATTCTACTGATGCCATCGTGTGGACATTTTATGCATTACACCCAGAGCACCGTGGATTATTGAATTCTAACTATCTGCTGCCTCACATGGCCAAACAGTGTACAGTCAGGGCTTCTTTGATCAGCTCCCGATATACACGCACCAATAACAATAATCAGATCAGATCATTTGCCCTGACAGATAGGGTTATTATGTGTTTATGATAAGGACTGAGGAAGTGCTGACATTCTGTAATCATAAAAAAATACATATTACAAATATTAAAATTACAAAATTATATTTACAGAAAATATATATGAAGTTATATATATATATATATATATATATATATATATATATATATATATATATATATATATATATATAAATATATAATGTTTTTTTGGTGACCTGTTTTTAAGTTGGGTTAGGGTTGAAATGGAGGAATTTAGATACAACCTCAGTAATTCCTGAAGATGTCGTGACTGCCACCAACCGCAGATGCAGAACACCAGTGCCTCATCTCTTTTCATTATCTGCAAATCCATCACCACAAACCTGTGCGACAGCTTTTATAAGAGGGTGTTTGTAAACCTTTGAAACAAACACTTCCTACAGACTACAGTCAAAATTACAGCTCTCTTCCTAAACCTTCTCTCCTGTTCTTATTCAGAGAACAACATCATGTGGTATATTTGTGGCAATATTTAAAAACACATTCAGTTTAAATGTGGTAGATGTATGATTTTATTATGTTATATTGTGTCAATATTATACTGTAAACATTACATCTGCCATGTAATCTTTTCTAATGTTTCAAAGCCTTCTCTGCATTGCCACACCATTTAAAAAAAGAAGTCTAATTAAGAATATTTAGTCTAAAAATACCTTACAAAATTAGCCTTTAAGAAGGACACGTGTGTTTTTGTAGAATGTAAACTGCTCCTCAAGTTGTTAAAACACCCAAATTCCCAAAAGCATGACAGATACATTATCAGCTTTGTCCACAGACCTGGATGGAGAATATTAAATTAAATTATTTACTAATAAGTCAAGAATTCTGTCACTGTTTGTAATCTGAAGCCCCCTGTCCAAATAGCAGCCATTCAGAACACAGACTTAGTAAGTTCTTGATCTTGATGTAAACAGGAAGCATTGAGTGTTTAGTAGCAAGGATCTGTAATCAGGCTTTTAAAACTGACAACGCCCTCAGTGGTAATTTTTTCATTCTTAAATATGGAAGAGGAAACATAATGATCAAAAGAGTGAAGAAATGTTCCTCTTAAGTTTTAGTCTAGAGTTGATTTTGCTCGTGAAGTTGTTGTACTGTCTGTTCTGCCGGTGGGGTTAGCTGAGATTTAGGGCTTGCAGTTCACACGAAGTTCCAGCAAAGAGGTCAGTGAGGTCAGACTGACCTGATCACGCTCACAAACATTTAGTTACTTTTGTTATGTTCCTTAAGCTTTTTCTTGCCCTCAGGTTAGAGGTCATGGTCAGGCCCAGAACAGCTGGCGGCAAGTCAGTGTTTTACGGAGTATACTCTTCTTCACACATTTACAGATGAGTAGTGCAGCTTCTTCAGAGACTCTTACAAATCATCTGCCTGTTTCAATTATCTTGGTATTTCATGCTGTTACATACTAATACAGCTCCTCAAGAAAACATAAAAAAATCTTTGTTTGCAGTTCACATCTGATTCACACAACGGGGAGATAATAGCTGATCATTACAGGGGCTAAAATCCTGAAACTAATGTTCTCTAATTGTGATTTATCACATAACAGGCCAACTCTTGATGATCGTATTGGATCATATCTTCCTCCAGCGGTTGTATGTCAGGACATTCCCACAGTGCGTGGAGCAGCCGGCAACACATCTTACTTTGTGTCAGGCACATCTGATATATTTTAATGGGTGTAGAGTAGAACTTTATAAAGGATACCTTTTTCACTTACTTTTCTTATATTCATCCCATTATTTGATATACAATAACACCCCAGCTTCACAATTCAAATAAAATGTCCTTACATTTCTTAGGACACTCTTTTGTAGACATCAACATTCACTGTCTTTAACAGGCAGGTGTTTTTGGAAATGCAGAGAGGAAAATATTAATTCCTCTTTTCAGACGGTTTCTTTTTTGCCTTACAATGTAGTTACACAGCTTTTAAGTTTGATATTCATATTACATTTCACATACATCTCACTGACCAAGACAATGAGACATGTAATTCATCTTTGTGAAGACCCACACCATTTTCATCTGTCTTTCCATTCTCACACATAACCCAAATGTTTAGTAAATTATCTACTACTTTAACTTTATGATAAATGAAAATTCTGGAATAATGTAGGTGAAAACAGCCTTTTTTTTTTTCTTTTTTTTTTTTAAATAAAAAGTCGCAGGTCTGCTCTTGTGGAAAAAAATAAGATCGGAAATCTGCAAATTTTAGTATGTTTTGTTCACAGCAGAACAAACACAATATTATTTATCAAAAATATTGTTTTGGTGGAGGCAGGCTGTCAAACCGATGCTATGGCAGTATGTCATGTAGAAAGCTTGAAGGTATAAATGTAAATTATGTTTTTATGCATGAGAAATAACATCGAGGTGTAGAAATTACTAAAGAAAAATATGCAAGTGTCTTATTGTGTGAATATTCCACACCATGCGTTAAAAGGAAAAGGAACCATTTTGTTACTCTTTCTCTTGTAAGTGATTTTGTTTATTTGTGGTCCATGTTATTTGGTCCCGATTCATAGGTTTTTTTCTGTGACTGAGCAGAACACTGCTGCTTTATCTGTGAAATTGTAAGTCTGCATATTTATGTGCACATTTATCAGAGAAAATACATTTATGCACAACACAAACACCCTGGAGTAATATAATGAAGGCAGAGTGAGGGAGCACAATGCTCACAGTTACCTAATGGTGTCATTTGTCGGAGCCTCATTCCAACATACACAGACCAAAAGGAAATTTGAAATGTGCACTACATGGTGTCAAACTGTTTACCTCTGAGAATATCTTCATGTAAAACTGGTTTCTTGGCTTTAATCATGACATCACAGATTCTTTTTGTTCATTAGGTATGAATAAATGATCACAACATGTACAGTATTTTATAACACTGACTTTAGTAAGGGTCCATAAGTAATCACTTACATGTGAAATGAAAGGCTCATGTTGGACCAGTTCTACAGCAGTGCCAGCTGCTCTATGAGGCTGTATTTAGGCACAGCGTGGCTTTGCTTAAAATGCTGAATACATTTTGACCTGGTGATGGTGGATGCGTTAAACGGAAAGTGAAGGTATCACCAAAGCTGTTATAATAACCCCAGGAGGTTCTGAATATTGGTGCTATATTTCATGTCAATCCATCCAATAGTTGTTGAGGTATTTCCACCTGACCCAAAGTGGTTGACCACCTGACAGACCGTCAGTCCCCGCTCAAGGTCCGCTTCATAGTTTTTTCCAGAACCTTGAACCATATGAGCCAGTCTTCATCAGCGAGTTCGAGTTAGTGGATTTGTGACTGAGATGGATGGCATGCAAGCTCAGTGTTTCATTCACAGTATACTCATGTAATAATGAAAACATTACATTTTCACATTTTTCACAAGTCATATGCCTGTGATAAGTTGTCACAAGTTGGCATGTGATGGCAATGTCAGCTGGTCTCACTTTGGCTCAGACTGAAATATCTCAACAACTATTGGATTGATTGTGATTAACTTTTGTACAGACTTCCATGTTCACCAGAAGATGAATTCTAATGACTTAGCTCGTCTCCTGATTTTTCCTCAGGCCCCACCATGAGGTTCACATGCCTCAAAAAATAATATATGGATTGCCACATATTTTGACACGGAGGTCCATTCTAGTGCATAAATTCTAAAGAACTTGGTGAGACCCTGACATTTAATGAGGCAACATCTCAACAACTGCAACATGGATTGGTTCAAAAATTTGGTGCACACATGCATGGTCTTCAGAGGATGAATCCCAAAGACTTTGGTGATCCCCTGACTTTTGTGTTGTCATGTTCCAGCATGTAGGTTGACATTTTTGGTTTTAGTAAAATGTTTCGACAACGACTGGATGGATTGCCGTGACATTTTTTTCCAGACATGTATCTCTCCTTCAAGATGAATTCTAATAACTTTACTAACCCTTTTTTGTTAAGCGCTATTATTAGGTAAAAAATGTGTTCAGTTCTTTGGTTTATGGCAGAAAAATGACATTCTCGTCAGCACCAACTGTTCTTTGTGTTTACAATTACTTTGCAAATACTGAGATAAAACTGAGATAGTGAAAATTATAAAAATTATACCTGCTAAGCATCAGTGTATTAGCATTGTCACTGACAGTATGCTGATGTTAGCATTTAGCTCAAAGCACCACTGTGACTGAGCACAGCCTCGAAGAGCAGCTAGCATGGCTGTAAACTCTAAGTCTTGATATTATTTATATAATCTGTGGATAATATCTCCTAGGAAAAAAGAAAAATTAAGACTTTAACCTATTTATCATTACAATTTAATCTTGAATCGCCAGAGTTAGAAAACACCCTCAAACACCCTCGCTCTCATAAGAATGACAAGTAGTCACTACTGTAAAATGAGATCATAAAAAAGTAACATGATGGCAGAGTGGAGTGCATGTGGGAGGCAGCGTGGAGTGGGGTAGACCGGCACGGAGAGCACTTTGGTTTGTTTTTGTCATTACCACGGTGAGAGTAAAGCACATCTCCAGGCATGCAGATGGGATACGATGACCCCTCAGGTCTGGTCGCTCAGTCAGGAGGATGGAAACGCACTTTGTCAAACAATAGCCTTGCTTGTTATGCTGCCCTTTGTTCAGGTTGCACATGTGAACAGTGTGACTTGATGACTGTGTTTAATCATGGATAGAGTTTGAATTTACTTTAAACTGAACCGTTTATGCTGGATAATTTTCATTAACTGGTAGTATTATAAAGGCTGATTTGACTTTGGGTTGGCCGATATGACGATACACTATGAAACAAATTAGTCAACCACCAGACATTTTGCTATAATGTTGTAGCTATCTCTTTAATATCTTTGGCTGTATTAAACAAATGTGGGAAATGTTGCAAAGTTTAGCAGGAGTGATATATGTCAAAATTATATTATTTTGGTTTCATTGTAGTCACCTTGATTTGGTAGGTGTTAGCCAAAAACAGCCCCACCCCCTGATTATTGCATCCATAATCAGTTTCTCAATTGATTTTCCATTAAATACACTCGAACACGATACATATCGAGATCACATTATACAAATAAATGTACTGTGATAAAGGGTTTTCTGTACATCTTGCTCACTACTAGTGTGATTACATGAGTTTATGATCAATGTCAAATATGAAAATAATTAAGCCAATATAATTAAATCCAGTACAATGATAATCTAATACATGTTGCCTGTATGGGTCATCTATTGTTTGATGTCTGGTTTTCCAACATAACTTCTTTTTTTTTTCCAAATTAACAGCAAAGCATGACCAAGAGTCACAACAACCACATATTGGATTTTACTCAATAAGTGAATTGGATATTTGTTTAAATTGTAGGGAGATTATTATGTGTTTGAGTTTCCTCTCTGTTTCACTGCTGAACATATCCAATCCATTTGCAATCAGAGTCACCGCTCACAGATACAGTTTCTACAATTTAACTAGTTTCATAACATTGAATTCATGTGGTGTATACACTTTCATCCATAGTGACTGGGTGAGGGTGTCAAGCTCAAGGACACTCCAACAGAGGGAACTTTGCAGTTCTTCACCAATAGATCTACAGCCACCACACTAAATAGTTCAAGCAGTTTAACTCTAAAGCTTTCTTCAGCTGGTGTTTTTAAAAGATGCCCACTCTGTTCGCTTAAGAAGTTCGAGGCCAAGTCTTTCTTGACTTGCTTCAGCTGATAGTTTCCTTGTTTGCTGCCTGATCTATCTGCCCTCTGGGCCCTGCATTTCATTTCTAATATCTGCTTCTGGACACTATTATGCTGCAGAAGTTGAGTTTATACTTACTGCTGGGCTTCATCCAAACAGCCTCTATGAACTTGTTAAAACTTACAGGTCATCACATTATTTCTGCAATCCTTAACTGCTTTTCTTGGAGACATTGAGGTCTCTCAACTTGGCTTATTCCATCCATCCACAAGAGCAGGTCTGATTCTTATTATCCTCTGCTGCTTAACAGTTCTACCCAACTGTTCTTCTGTTTCATAGTGATGTCCGTCTGGCTGTTGTAAGATCCGTCTATGACGCATCTTTATACCTATTTGTAGTTTATGGGTTTGAATCCGACAAATCAAGATACTTTGCAAGAGCCTTTGATACTGTGTTTCTAATCCAAGATGTCCCTTATGAGGCATTTTTCCAAGATGTCATGTGTTTTATCTCTGTCAGCCTCTCTATTCCCAGTAGTCCCCATCACTGGGTCTGATACAGCATATGTTCCTAAACTAGGACACAAGTCTGCCTAGAAACTCAGGGGAAAGAAGAATAATGTGAGCAGCACGTTACTAGAAGTGCAATGTTTTTAAACTCCCTGGAGACTCAGCACACACCATGCCATCTCAGTTACAGGAAGATCTGTGCCCACTGGTTTCTAAATGATGGCATACTGTATAGTAGTCATGACTGAGTTAACATATTTGTAAGCCCCAGGGCAAAAATTTGCAAATGGACTCCTACTGACCTCCCTTAAACTACTGCCCTCTGCACTGTGAGCTGTCTGTGCCCTGTCACCTCTACGTTCCTATTGAGTACAGAGCAGATACCAGACAGAGGCAGCGTCACAGTCCAGTATCTTTAGGAATTATGTTCATATTGTATGTCCAGTGCCAAAATTAAGTGCTACTGCAAGAAGTAGTGTGCCCTTTATGATAGCAAGGTGAAGATGAGTAAGGGTGTAGAGAGTAGGAGAGGTGGATGTATCTGTGAACACATCAGCCTGATATCTGCTTCCTATCACAGTTCTGCAATTAATGTTCTGCTTTTTATTAACCGTAATCATGATCTTTCACTAACAGTGACTCTACTGTAGTTGCAATGCACAGATATTGCAAAAAGTAATTGAATGTAATCTGGGGTTTTGCAGAACTGTCCAATATTGACTTGTTATCTGGCAATAGGGTTGCGGCTTTAGCATACATAGAGAGACCAACCACTGCTATATGCGTGAATATTTCTATCCAGCCCAAGTTTTCTGTGTCAGTTACTCTCTGGTAAGTTAATTAAGTGCCACTGTACCATCTGAGTACCATGTGAGCATAATATAAAGTCAAATAATAAAATAAAGCTGTCAGAGTTAGGACTTATGGAGAAAAAGTAAAGGTATTCTGCTTTTTGTGAAAATGATGGAAATTCACCAACAAATTTGCAGTTTAAATGACCAAAAACTAATTGTGACAGTAAACCTGGGCCAGTTGCCTGAGTTTCTCAGTTGGTAATTCAACCTTGCCAACTATACCCATGGTACCACGATGACTATGATCCAAATAAAAGAATATATTACATCCCTTGTTGTCAAGATACTAATATATCTACTAAATTGTGGATATCACAATGTATCAGTGTTTTCAAATGCAGTCATTTGAACTTGTCATTTTTAAAAAAGCAAAGGGAGGAAACAGCAATAAATTGATAAAAATAGTACTTGGTTTCTCTTCACCAAGCCTGCCACATTGAGAAAAACACCTTTAAAGTACCTGTCAGTGTTTCTCATTGAAAAGAATGGGATGGATACAGCTGCTGGAAAACTAACAAGCTTCAGTTGCTTGCTGCCTGTAGAACCCATTTGAATGAAATTTGGCATTATAATAAGACGTTTTTTGGCTGACTAAAACAATGCAAATGATATTTAGTATTTTATCACGAACTGCCTGTTCAATTTGATCAAAAACAAGATGTTTAAAGTCTGCTTTCACTTAATGTGAATGTGCCACATACAGTAAAAGGACAGCACAGATTAAATAGAGTACAGTGATATAATACACTGGATGGCACGTACACCTCTATATATTTTGAATTTAAATCAGAATCGGCTTCATTGACCCAGTGTGTTGACATGCATAAGGATTTGAAGATACAAATGCAGATATACAGTTTAATAAATATAATCAAACTAAAACATGTACTATTACAGGCAAGAGCTGGACAACAAACCCTGTAGTGTATGTATATAGGCTGCTATATGTATTCTACACACAGGGTTATGATACAAGTTTTGCAAGAGTTCATAGCAGTGCGAAGAATGTTGTAATAATTATTCAAGGCTAGATAAGTGGGTAACTACCCTGCAAGGGGGCCTAAAGGCTATTGTACTATAGTGATCCAGCAATTTCACCTGATCTTGTTGCCCTGTCTTGAAGGGCCCTGTGTCAAAATCGAGTTTAAATACTTTGAGTATATTAGTTGGTATTTTTTACATGCTGCATAAGTAAATGTATGTGTAATCAAAATATTGTAAACTCACTTGGGAAGAGGCCGGGGTGGGTTGGTTGGAATAGGAACCCGTGGGTCAGTTTACCCAGGGCCCTCTAGTGGGTTAATCCAGGTCTGTAATTATTGTATGGGATTATAAATTAGTCTGCAAGCAGAAGTGGTTTTATATTGAGACTTTACGTATGAAGAAATGACAACAATACATACTAGTGCAAAATGTGTGTTGCTCTTTAAAATACTGTGCGCAGTATATGATTGTTCTGCAGTTCATTTGACAGATTTTTTAGACCTGGCATAGCTAATTTAATAGTCCATGTGTCCCTGTATTTATATTACATTTTCAAATTTTCACCAGGCGACTGCTCATGATGCCTTAACGTCTGATGGCGTGACAAAAGACGGTCTAGGATATCAATTTAGACGATGAACGAGGCTCAGCGTTCAACATTTCTGTCTCTGACAACACTTCACAGGCTCTAACGAACGGTAACTCGCCGCTTGCAGGACTATGGTGATTACAGACGTGAAAACCAAATGGCCTAGCGGGCTCTCTTATGGAAAGCAGGCAGGGCACAGTGGGGCTACAGTGACATTTTCCCCACATGCAAAATCATGCAAAAGGTAAATACTGAGGCGGAGGGATACAAACACTATTGCAGAACATGGCCGTCACCTCCGTCATGTCCTCTCTCGCAGACCAGCCCACTTCGGTGACACTGCGCTCTGATTGGACGACGGGTTCGCACGTCAGCTTCTTATTGGATTTCCGACGGGTCAATCACGGGCTAATGTCAATGACGTTGATCGTACACTGGGTACACTGTATCGCCTGGGTGGACAGTATAGTTACTTCTACATTAAATGGAATAAAATGCCGAAGATTCATGTAAATAGAGACGTCGCTTCAGCGTAATTAATTAATGCTTCTTAATTAAGACAAGTCACCTCTGGAGCGGGTGGTGGCAGGCCTATTTTCGATTTTTATCAGCAATATTTCAGGGTAAGTGGAGTGATACATTTCCTTCCTGCGTCTTTTTTCATCGCACAGGAGCAGACCTGCTTGCTTTATTATTTAAATGTAGCAAAGTAATAAGCAACAGCGTACTGATTTTATATTGTAAAGAAGAACATAGTTTATTTGGATACAAGATATCCATTATGCGATTTAAAGTAGTCCGTGTTCCAGCTCGCATAGCCGAGTTGTATGGAGAGTGTAAGGAAGGTAATGGCTGTCCGTCGGACTCGTAACTAGAAAATTGTGAAATGGCCTTTTCAAGTAGCTCATCTTATGCTCTGTACATCAACCCCATTTATGGTGTCTTAAAGGACTCCCTCACCTTTGGTAAATTGAGGACACACGATCTTCCAACCTGTCAAATTAGACCCTGCAGGGTACCTGTCTGCCGTCAGTGGGCCTACTCTGTCTCTAGACTCCATCTGTCATAATGTGTATAAGGATTGCTATGAGTCCTGTTCCGACTTTGTTAGAAACAATGTAATTTTAACCTCACGTGGACTTCACATACCAGATCTAACATGGTCAGTAGTATATAATGACATTAAGAAGAAAAATGACTAACTGCACATGTGAGAGAGCTATTGTTCAAAGCTGTTCATCCAGCTGCATTTTTCCGTCTCACTCTTAACAAGAGCCTGAAGAAAAATCATATTCTCCTGCACTGGTTTTAAGTTTGTGTGTGTGTGTGTGTGTGTGTGTGTGTGTGTGTGTGTGTGTGTGTGTGAGAGAGAGAGAGAGAGAGAGAGAGTGTGGTGACTTAATGAGATTTTGGTGTTGAAGTAGCTTATATTTTGTACAAAAGACACACAATTAGGCAATAGATAAAGGGCATTTGCATGTTACAGTAAGTATTCTTAAACATATACCCTAACAGCAATCCCAGTCCGACTCAGTCAAATTAGGACACTGATTATGGTTTAGCATGGAGTTGCATGAATTCAGTGGCTGGCTTGTGCATTGGAAATTAGCAGCCATGTTTTCTGTGCCATCCCAGGGTAGATACCAAAGCTACTGGGCTTAGAAGTAGGCCAGTTTGACGGAGTGATCCACCACTGAGTGGCATCCTACATACAGATGGATTCATGTCAACATCTGTAGGTAGTGGAGTAGCTCAGTTTTCTGCCACCAGCATGGTTATTGTAAATGTGTAACATGTGTACTGGATTTAGTATAAAATTGTTGTTTTTAAAGGTTTAAAGATAACTCCTGCACGTCCTGAAGTGACACCTTGTTGTTTGAAATGCAGAAGCTATATTTTTCTGCTGGCCTCACAGCAGATTAACATATTGACTGCCTTAAACCTTCCTGTCATCAACAAAACTTTTTTATTAAAAGGCCTAAAATAACAGTGTCGAAGCTTGCAGCTCCTATGGCTAGGACTTTGACCTGACAAGGCTGCAAGTGGTTGCCAAGATGAACGAAATAATACAGCGTTTTTCTCAAAGTCTACAGCAACAATTCCTTAAGACAGCATTGGGATCTTCAATTGTTTGCATCAATTGCAGCATGGGAATTTTCATCTTTGGATTTTGGACTGATTTGCAGATTTAAAAAAGGAACTTAAAGAAGTCACCTTGGACTCTGGGAAACCATACTTGATATTTTTCACAATATTCTGGCATTTAATTGATAAAATGGTTGAGAAAATAAAAACTAATAATTAGAAAACTAATTAACTAACTAACTGATAGTGAGCATTACTATTTTGTAATGCTGGTAGGCGACATACTGTAAATATATTAATCTATATTAATCTTTTTAATCTTTTGCTGTCAGGTGTAAGACTAATGCAAAGTCACAAGACAACATGAGTGCAACTCAATCCTGTCCATCTTTTGGGGGCAGTGATTGAGCCATTAAGGCCACCCTAAAGCCCTGTCTTGGAGCTGTGGATGGGCAAACCCCACTGCAAGTCATGTTTGAGGCTCCAACCATTATTTATCTCAGGGCTTTGGCACATTTCATTGGCTAGTGCATAATCCTCTAAAGGTCAGTGCCACTAATTACACTACTCCAAAACGAACAGATGCCTACCCTGAGCTTGATTGCGCTCTCCTTTGTCAGAAGAATATTCAAAAGTTGCATAACCATCACTTGGATAATTCGAATAACATGCGTGGTTTATTTATTTATTTTTTACCAGAGTGACCAAATGCCTGCCCTCTTAAGATAATGTGGCAAACCGGGCCCAGCCAAAAGTCATTCATTGCCACCATTATACTCTTCTATCTAATATCTTTCATTGCGTCTTTAGATTGACTTGTAAGCTGTCTTTTCCGCTTCTCTTGGTCTCCTGTTTGTCACAGAGCAAGTTTGGTTTGGTTGGATGCAGGGCTCAGTTTTAGCCAAGCGGCGACCTCATTATCTTGGCGTCCAATCAGTCCTCCGGCCAGCTCCTAATTGAGCCATCAGCGCCTTAAGGGGGAAGAGGAGGGATGAACGTGTCAATTACAGTAATGAGGGGACAGCCATGCAGAGGGCAGACAGGGAGAGGGAGGCTAGACAGAAGCCTTGCAGTGTACCCCCATTCTGGTCAAGTCAAGCCTAATCAAAGAAAATATTGTAGCCTGACAGTGGCAAAGTTAGTTAGAGTCAGTAAGGAAGAGCATTTTTTAATCATTTCGCCCCCAGGCAATGGGAGATTTCTATATGTCTTGTTGTGATAATTGTTTAGAGTTGGTTCCTAACAGTTACACCTAATGAATGGTCTATGATGATGCCCAGCACTGCTGTGAATACAGATTTAATGTAGGAAAAGCTCCATCTTGGAACAGCACAAACTACACTATGGAGTATCGTGTTAGTTTTGCAGCCTATCCAAATGAATTGTTAATGTGTATATAACGTTGTTTAACAATGGCCATCATTATAGGGTTGCAAACACTTTCAAGGTCTTTTTTATCATTTTCGCCATCACTGATTGTTTACTGGCTGTGGCCCACATTAGCAAAGAACTCTAAAGCAGTGATTCCCAACCCGATGTACATGGACATGTGTAGAGGTACTTGTACCCCAGGGAGAAGTTCTGCAGTTACTAGGAGTTTCCTGGAAAGATTGTGAAATAGCTAATATGACAGCTAGTCATTTAATCAATTAGTTGATCAACAGGGATTAATCAGCAACCATTTTAATAATTAATAATGGTTTAAGGTAATTGCCAAAAATGCCAAATTCCAGCTTCTCAAGGAGGACTTGGTGCTTTCTCCATTTTATAACATTATATAATCAATATCTGTCGGCCTTGGAGTTGGCTTGGGAAACTGCTACACACTTTTTTGACATTACATGGATCATATGATTCATTGTTTAGTTGAGAAAATAAACGGCGAATTAATCGTTAATCAGAATAATTATTAGTTGCAGCCTTAAATAAAAGCTATGATACAGTGCTGAAGCAATTAGTAGATTAAATAATTACTCAATCAGTAGCAAATTAGTCACCAACCGTGATTTCATTTACATTCATTTAGCAGATGCTTTTGTCCAAAGTGGTGCAAAAATGAGATACTGAGGTTATGATATTTGATTGATTGTTTAAGTCAATTACCAAAGCAAAAATGTCAAAGACTCAATGGTTCCAGCTTCTCAGCTTCTCAGCTTTGCTTCTTTGTTTATGTTACTGTAAATTGCATAAATTTTGGTTTTGGACTGTTGGTTGAGCAAAACAAGAACCCAAAGATAATGCAGTTAGTAATAAATATAACCAATAACCAATCCTGCTATTTGAGGGGCTGGAACTTGAGAATGTTTTGGATCTTTTGTTGTTGTTCCTTGAAAAATAACTGACCAAGGAGCATTAAATTATTAGAAATTTTTGCTGATAGTTTTTTTGCTACTCAAGTAATCAACCAATTGTTTCATCTCGAGCTGTAGCCCCTATTGTCACAATAACGCTCCAGCAACAATAGGCAGACTTCACAGGAAATACCTCAATTTCCAACCAACTTTCACAGCTTTACCATCAAATGTTGCAATTAAGAGTTTGTGAAAAGTGGGGATGCACCAATCCAAATTGTTTTCTCTAAATACTGTTTGATACCTCAGTTCAACTCGATACAGAGTAACAATTTGATAACATTGCAGTCTTTTTCTCAAAATCAAAATATCTATACCTCACTAAATATAAATCATTTTTATGTAAGGTAACATGAGGCGCTAAAAACTGTGTTGGCTGACCACTGTGACTGAATGAATGTAACCGATAGAAAAAACACTGGATTTTTATATAGACCTTGACAAAGACACTTTATTATAGCCAACACCCAGTCTGTTTAATAATAGGTGTATTGGTGCCAATGCTGTTTCAAATCAGTGCATCTCTAGTGAAAACTAGTGGACAGCTAAAAGTAATGGATAAACGGTTGAGAAACCCAAAACTGCTGCCTCTCCAAGTGTAAACTTGACCAAACATACTGGAAAAAAGACCAACTCTATACATTGAATATCTTGTATGAATTCATATGTGCAACCACAAATCCATGCCAGCCACTGTTGTCTCTGTGGTGAATTACTATTGAACAATTCCAGGAGAGCTGTCCCATATTTTGAAGGGGTACTTGAGCGCCTCTGATAGACCTGTTGGTTTAAACAGGCAAAAGTGGTTGGGAATCACTGTTATAAAGCACCTAGTGTTATTGTTATTATTATAACTTGATCAACAAACATGATAAGCTGCAATATTTTTGGAGTTTCTACCTGCCGCTGTTGATGTAATACATGGCACTGATAAGTGACATTGAGATTTTTAGAGTTGAACCTAATATGCTGGATATTATTACAAGTTTTGATTAATTCTCAGGCTGGCCACTCTCTGAAGTGTTGAAATGTGGTTTAGTGGTTTGTGGAGGCCCCATGTGCACTCCAGTGGCGTTTTCATTTTTTCCGTCTGGCCTAACAACAATCCCACAGGAAAGCATGGACGTGGAGGGTCATGACTGGAGGGAAAACTTAACACAATTGCCACAGGGCTGTGTCAGTGTGTAGGAAAGGGCATGGGGTTTTTAGGGAAGGCAGTGTATCTAATAGATGTAGATATGTTTTGTATTAAGAGAGTTGAAGATGTAGAAAAAGTGAAATGATTGCAGTAGTTCTCACTACACCAGTGGGACTGGATTAAATTTTTGCTTTGGTATCCATTCACAGTCATTTTTACGTCCAGAGGTGTAGTGGCTCCTACAAACAAGTTCCTGTTCATCTCCCTCACTTAAGGACATTAAACATACACATACCAAACAACTGAATCAAATCACTACTAATAATGTCAAGCACGAAACTGAATAAAAGGGTTTAATCCCTTTGTACAGAATGCAATTAGAATGCCAAAGACCAGTTAATAATAGTGGGAACAAACATTTAGGCCTGCAACTAACAATCATAAGACAGTTTTGAAAAATGACCGTCAGAATCCAAGGTGATGCCTTGTTTTGTCCAAACACAGAGATATTCAACTCACAATGAAAGCAAACTGTGAAAAGCTACTAACTGTCACACAGGAGATGCTCCAACCAGAGAAATGGTTGAATGGTTGATTTAAAAAAACAAAAAAACAAACAAACTAAAATGATTAATTCATCTTTAAAATAGTTGTTGATCATCAGTGATTAGGGAGTGCTTGATTTAAACCAAAAGCATCAGCAGTGCACTTGACTTTATTTAATAAACTGTTGAGGCTAAAACATGGTTGTTATATGATTAATTGTACAGTCCTGCTGCAAAATAAATTTATAGTCGTAGATTTAATTGGATATGTATGCAGGAGTTAACAAATATTTTCACTCCAATAGTCCAGACAGTGTGTAACATGACCACAGGAGTGACCAGTTTCCACAGTTTCAAATGTATCTCCAGCTCACGCAGAGGTGACAGACTTCTCAAGGCTTTCTTATTCATAATTTCTTCATTATTTTCATTTATAACTCATGAATCTCAGACCTTCATACAAATGGTGAGAGAGAATTCAACATATGGCGAGAATAAAGAATACCAGACAGTGACGCATAAAGACGGCAAACCGACCTATGGTGCCCCCATCTGACGCTGAGCAACTTGGATTGTTATGAGTGAAATAAACATTGTGATCATATCCCTCAATTAGCATCAAGGTATTCAGTCAAACATGTTTTTGATATTTGTTTTGTCACTTTTGAATAACTTGAATTCAGTACCAAAATCCATGCAGGTTTGAGAGCATTGTAGATCAGCATCGACTTGTGCTCTTGCCACCGAACCTGTTATGATTTCTGTTAAAGGTCCTCAGCTGCCCACATTGAATCCTGTTCCCTAATGTCCTTTTCACGGAGAGCTCCTCTGAGGTTTTCCTTTAAATAAGAATATCATTGATTACATCAGTGTTGAAGCATTACATTTGTGGGAAACATGCAGATTGTTTTCTTATACACATTCTGATGACTCACAACTTTAAAGTCTTAGCTCCATGTAGGGCTGCAATGAATTAGTGTTAGCTTTTATCAATCCATCAATCTACGTTATTTAAATTATAAAATGTTAGATGACAAATGTTTATCACAAGTTACTCAAAGGGATCTGTTGAAATATCTTATTTTGTATGTCACGTAGTAAATTTGCTTCATTGAGCAGAGGTGAAATGATGCATGTTGGGCTTTTTGGTGTAAACTAGTGTCCATAGCATCTACACTAAGGTTTGCGTGCCATTGTAGGAAATGTATAGTACTTTAACATATCACTTAACATTTACACTTTGGGAACTTGACAGGTTTATTGTTGGAAAGTAGTGTAAGGACATAGCTAGAAAGAAGCTAGAAAATCCTCACATTTAAGAAGTGATTTTTTTTTCGTCATGATTTGATCAATGCCTTCAGTTCATTGGCAAAATAGTCATTGATATATACTTTTTGGATTATTAAATTTACTCGTTATTTCAGCTGTAGTTCCTGATTTCTATGTTTAGGTGTGTATATCTGCATCTTGTGTTGTTGATCCATAGGAATAACACAAATAGCACAGTGAACTTGTGCAAGATACAATTGTAACTTCTCCTAACAGTGCACAGTGCCAAATCTCATTCTCAAATCTAAAAGTGTCAAGATCAAGTGAAAAATCTGTTTAATTGAGTGCCCCTCGGCGAGCTTGCTGTTTGTTGATGGTGAGGCTTAGAATGAACTAAATCTCTGGTGCCATGCTGGTGTGTAAACTGAGTCTTTTTACTGCCTTTGACCTAAAAATGTTCATGTCCTGCAATGGACCTTGGACACTGGAAGAATTTAACCTGTGATTCTGGTATAGAGTGTTGTCTGGATAGATAACTTAATTGTCTGTGCCCCCCTGCCCCCATAATCAGTTAGTATTGTTGTCTTCATTGTTCTCACGTTAAGTTGACTGAGCTGTACAGATTACATTGTGTTTTTGCCTCCGCGCTGGCGACAGTCATGGTCGGATTATGTTTTCAGGTTGTCGGTCTGTACATCCATCTCTTGAAAGCAATACCTCAGGAATGCCTTGAGGGAATTTCTTCAAATTTGGCACAAACATTCACTTGAACTCAAGGATGAACTGATTAGAATTTGGTGGTCAAAAGTCAAAGGTCAAGGTCACTGTGACCTCACACCTGTCCCAGTCTTGTTAACATGATACATCAGGAATGCCTGGAGGGAATTTAATTTCAGCTGGCACAAATGTTCACTTGGACTCAAGTATGAACTGATTTTGGTAATCAAAGGTCAAATTCAAGGTCATTGTGACCTCACAAAACACATTTTTGGACATGACTGAAGAATTCATGCACTAATTATGACAAAATATAAATATTATGAGTCTGGACAGACAGATGTAAACTGCAACTTGACTGGTTGGCAGTCAAGAGGTTGCAATTGGAGCTTTCTGTTATTATTCTCACATAACAAGAATATGATTATCTATTAATTTCTGAATGTGTGATCCCCATCCTCAGATATCATTGATTTAGTTCCCTCTCACATCTAGTCTTGTTTTGATTTTTGTGTCTCTCTTTGTCTTATGCAGGAGAGAATTGTTGTCCTCCTCGCTGCAGCCGCTGCAAACAAGTTTGTCACTTTTTTCCCTGTTGGACAATGAACTGAGGACCTCCTCAACCTCACACATCTCTGCAGCCTCCACTCTTCACTCGCTGCTCATCGGTAAAAGGAGTCGACCACGTTGCCTCAGCACACCTGGGCAGAGAAATGCGTGTGTGCGCGTATCCTCTGATGCATGACTGTGTGAGTGTTTTTGGGCTGAAGTAAGAGGTAGTAGTCTGCATTTCGTCTCTCAACCTCAGAGAGGCACTTCTCTACTTGAGTGACTACGACGTTTGTCTCCACAACTGCAAAGCATCATGGGAAGGAAAAAGATTCAGATCCAACGGATCACCGACGAAAGGAACAAGCAGGTGAGTCTTAGTTTATCTTTCATCAAATTTTTTCTTTGATGGCTCAGTATTATGCAGTGTTTTAAAGTATGTCAGCAGCACTGAGTCCATCCAAGGATGGTAAATTGTGGTCCATCAGTTGGTTAAATACTCTTTAAAACCAAAATAATCCTAAATAGGTGATTTTATATTCTTTTTCTAGCTCTTCCATGATTCCATTTGCTGAAAATGGTGTGAGGAGTGGGGACTCTCTAGCCCTACCCCCCACCTCGTGTGTGCAGCACACACCTGCCTGAATATATCAGCAATTGCCAGTTGTTTGACTCACCTCTGCCTTGTCTGCACTTTCTTTGTCTTGGTTAGTGGTGGGATGTTAACATTGCAATTCAGTAGCTGTTCCGAAGCTTTATCACACGATCTTCCTCAGCAGATGGAGTTTGTGGAATTGTAAAGGGTCAAATTTTACTTTCTTTTCTTGTCCATGTTAGCATAAAGCTAGAGATTATTGTTTTGTATGGCAATTGGTATCTGTTCAAAAAGCAACATATTTCCTTATTGCTGAAATTTGGATTAATAGTATATAAAATACAGTGTGTTTCCATGGTAAGATGACTTCAGTTTGAAGTGAAATTATCTGCTCAGTCTACATATGTGTCACTGTCCCATTCAGATATCCATATTTTCAGCAGTGAGGTCTCACATACTGTAACACAGGCTGTCCTCAAGAATTTGCCTTTTCCGGTTTCATTTTTTGTTTCTTTTCTCATTATAAGTCTTCACTGCATGAGGCTGCTACCCAACTTCACAGTAGGGAGGGTGTTGGATTGGTGATAAAATGAGTCTGGGTTCTGCCCAGACACTTGGTATCACTGCTGAAAAGTTTGGTTTCATCACATTTGCCTCATGGTCTCAGTCCCCCACATTTTTTTTTTTTAACCAAACACACTGTCGTGTCAGTTTTTTCCACAAGTGGCTTTCTTTCAGCACCTCTGCCATACAGTCCAGATTTGTAAAAGCTGCATCGATTGTTGCTCTGTTGGATATATCCACAGTCACAGCTGTGAGCTGTTCAGCTCCTTCATGGTGGCTTTTCTCTCCCCCTGACCAAGATTCTTTTTGTTTGCTTGCTTGGGTCTGATGAGTAGTCCCACAAAAATGTTAATTTGGTATTTTTAGTTTTTTTCCCCTAGTATCACTGTTTTTGTGAACCATCAAGGAATGTTTTTTCAAGTTTTAATTCCAATTCCTCCTCCTCACAGCTCTGAACTCCAGTCAAATTGTTGTGACATTAAGAATTTACTCAAAATATCTCAAGGGATTCGTATCCAGAATTTTAAGAGCAAAGTATCAACAAATAATAAACGGGTGAGATAACATACTGCCCTGTTCATCAGGAGAATCAAGGGTGCAAACAAAACAAAACCAAACAAGACAAAAAAAAGGAAAAAAAGAAAACAAATTGATGGAGAACTGCCAGAATAAATATATAGAGTAAGACAGAACTTGCAGACAACAGAGATACAACATAGCAGGGAAGCTCATGGATTATATAGTTAGGTTTCATTAAGCAATGTCAAAAATGGCTTCCACACCTTCTGGAAACAATTTTATGGGTATCATAGAAAATTCAGTGATTGCTCATCAATTAGTCTGAGTTTGAAGAAAATTATGTAACTGTAGTGCTAATAGTTCATAAAAGGTGCATAAAAATAAGGATGCATCATTTATTGATGCTGACTCCAGTGTGTTTTAGTGATTGTTGTGACAGCACCAAGAAAAACAAAACACCATTTGCATACTATTTGTTGGATATGTTACTTGATGTGTCTGCCAGTAATATGACTGCAAATATTTTCTTAATTATTCAAGATTATTCATAGGTCATCAGCGTTTTCTTCTCCTGAATTTTGTATTTCATTTTGATTTGTAAGAGTAGACGCCTTTGTGTGTGGATTACAGGCTTATGAATGTGTGATCCCCATCTAAGAATTATGCAAAGGAAAAATATGTAGGATCCTCTGCTCTAGTTTTTTTCCTAATCTGTTAACCACGAAAAAGAAACTCATCACCAGAGAATTTCTGACCTTCACTGAGTTTTCTCTTAATTTTAAAAAATGGTGTGTGGCAATACTACAGTATTAGTCTTAACAAATTATTTAACTCCAGTCTATTACTGCTACCAAAATTCACATACTTTTTTTCCCCACCTCATGCTTTCCCTCAGGTGACATTCACAAAGCGAAAGTTTGGCTTGATGAAGAAAGCCTACGAGCTGAGTGTATTGTGTGACTGCGAGATTGCTCTGATCATCTTCAACCACGCGAACAAGCTGTTCCAGTATGCCAGCACTGACATGGACAAGGTCTTGCTCAAATACACAGAGTACAACGAGCCTCATGAGAGCCGGACCAATGCAGATATCATTGAGGTAAATCCATCAAATCAGCAGTTTTTTGGTGCCTTTTGTTTTTTATTTCAGAGAGACTGAACCCCCAAACAGGATTAAGATGCCAATCAGTATTCACGGACATTAACAGCTTAATTTAACTGGAAACAGAATGAGCTTGATAATACGGCTTTACTCCATCCAATATAGTAAAAATAGAGCCATGTGCTGCACAGGTGCCTGGACGAGGTGTTTCACCAGGGAGATATCAAAAGGTTTTTGTGTTTTTTGGTGGAAGAATAAAAGGTTTGACTTTTTGAAATGTGCACTTGACAGTTGCATGTAGTCATACTGCAGAAGTACTTGCCACAAGTATAATTTGAATGTGAATTCAGGTAATCCTACCATGTAGCTGTAATCCAAACAGCTGTGTTGAATGAATTGAATTTAGTAAAATTTTAGAAGTACAAAAAGGTAATGCCATCATGATATCTTAAATTAAAAATACAGTCTTAAGTGTCTGAAACTTTGATCATAGCTACTAGAAATCATCAGCAAATGATGACGGATTTTCTCACAACTAAAGGATAAGGGAAGTCAGTGATGAGGGTGCATGTGCGCAATGTGTAGAGTGTGAAAAACCACAAATGCACTGGGAAGCCGAGAAAGTGGCCCGGCTCAGAAAAAGAAAAGTCAGGCTGTGTGGGAGCACTAGATATTGTCCTGTTTATATTGTGTATATTCTGAAAATATTATATCCCTGCAATTTGACTGACTGATTTTACACTACTCTGACTCATTTATTTTTTTTTTAACTTTCTTAGACTTTGAGAAAGAAAGGCTTCAACGGTTGTGACAGTCCAGAGCCGGATGGTGAAGACTCCATTGACCAAAGTCCCCTGAATGATGAGAAGTACCGTAAGACCACAGAGGACCTGGATGTTCTCTTCAAACGCTATGGAGTAAGTCAGCTAACCTGCATTTGGCCCTTAATTGTCCCATATTTCATACAGAGCATGTCATAATTACTGTTTAGTTCTGCTTCTTTTGACTGTGGACTTTTTGGTCGAACATTTGTCTGTTATTATTGTCTGTTTGGCCTGAGTGTGTCTACAGGAAACAGCGACTGATGTGAAGTTCCCCTTATTGGTTGTTTCACACATTTTTTTCACTGGGTCCTTGCAGAAGGTCATAAACTTTCAATCAACATAAGATAACACTTTTTTTCATTCTGGCCCTTTAGTTTTGTTTTGTTCTTTAGTTTTACGACTATATGATGATGATGCTCCTCTGTATCTTTAAGTTAAATCAAACTGAACAAGGGGAATTAAAATTATTGCTGAGCTTTATGTCTTGAAATTTTTTTAACTAAGGGTAAAAAAAAAAAGGTGAAGAGAAGATACTGCTAAGACAACCTGGTTAGAGAAAGTTATGAGGATATGGTGGTCCAATAGGTATGGGCTTAACTGTCCATTTTACTGAGCTACTGAGCAATAAAATATAATTTGGTCTATAAATATACAATTTTGCTTTATTCTCACTTCTCTCATGATGAAGTTTTCAGCCCCAGCAGGCAGCTGTTTACTGATAAACAGCTCTAAAGTCTTCTGTATACTACCATCTCTGCAACAAATGGCAGATGGACACAGTTGGAGACTAGCTGGTAAACACACTGGAGCATTTATCAAATCAGGAGGCGGTGGAGACCAAAAGCAGAGCTAAAGGACAGTGAATATTGGACTAATGTTTTTGAGGTGGCCAGACACACGTCTCATAATGATTGATAATGTTTCTGCTGGATGTGTCAATAAGCAGCTGTTTTCACATCTTCTCACTTTCCATTTTGCAGCAGCCAACAGCTCCGCCCCAGACGTTCTCCATGCCAGTCACAGTCCAGGCGTCCAATCAAAGCACACTGCAATTCAGTAACCCTGGCAACGCACTGGTAACTACCTCCTATGTAACATCATCGTCGCTCACGGATACCCACCTCCTGTCACCACAGCAACCAGCTCTTCAGAGAAATACGGTGTCTCCTGGGTTGCCACAGCGACCAGCCAGCGCAGGTGAGCGAGTGGTATTCTGCTGAGTGTGGCGATACTGAAGTCATCTTTAGACTAACAAATATCACCAGAATAGGTCACCTACAGTAAATCATTGTTGGCAGAGCTTCAAGACAAAAATTTCACCCTTTAGTTGAGTCAGTTTTCTGCTATTACACTATCAGCTCTTCCTTAAAATCTCGTGTTTACCTCCTCAAGAATAACTATTAATATATTATTGTAACCATTGCTGTTATTCACTGTTGTTAGATAATCCAGTAGAAACTGTATGTATCTATCTCCTTATCATTTCTTGTAATGAGCTGCTTAATTCCTCAGGGAGTGTTGCACATTCCTTCACACTGAACTGATCTAATGTGTGTGACATTTGCTACAACTACTCCTACTTAGATTATTTTATTAACTTTTGTATTACCTTTTAATTATTAGTTTATAGCTTTATAAAACAAATATTAAGCATGACACATCTGGGGTCAGTAACTGAAGAGATTCTTTTTGCGGGTTATTCCCAATTCAAAGGTGAATATTATGTGCAGTGAAACACAGGGTGGCATACTCTTGAAGTTGTGCTAAAAAGTGCTGTGTGCAATAAAGAATAATAATTGGAACAAGAGTAAAACTAATAATTAGAAAAAGAAATATAAAGGATAAAAATGAGATGAGATCAGAAAATAAGGTATTTAAAATGCTCTAATGTATGTGGCCTGTTGTGAACTGCAGTTGGCCTGGGCACCTTTTCTTTTTGTATAAAAGTAGAAAATGTATATACACGTTTTCACATTTGAGAATTTGTGGTAAACATTTGAAATTTGTTTAGATTGAAAATTCATATTTATTCACATTCACCAACACATCCAGTAGTAGCTTTTGATCTAATCATAAATTAGTCTTTTTAGAGCTACATGTACAGTATGTTGTATGTGGCTACAATTTTCACTATTTCATTGCTTCCTTATTTGTTAGCTTTTACCACAAATAATAGAAATATGTATACTATGTTTCATTAAATGTGAAAGCCGCTAGTGTCTTTTTGGTTCTTAAGTAGTTGTGGAGGCAGAAATAATCCTTTCTATTTATTTAATCTTTAATCAATAGGTGCTCTTCTTGGAGGCGACCTGAATAATTCAAATGGAGGATGCCCAAGTCCAGTCTGTGAGTACTATTTTATTTGTCCAAAACCTGAGCTTTATTCTTTAGTTATTTCTTCTTCTGTTATCTGGTCTGTATTCATACTAAATCTTTTCCAAGGTTCCTCCTCTCCTCCTCTGCACCATCTGTGATTGTGCCTTGGAGGAATCAGGGGATGCCACCAGTAACATCAACAGACATGCATGGGATTCCCAGCACATCCCTTTGGACATGTAGTCAGATTTATAGATCATTATTAAGAATTATGGCACATGTCAGTTTCTTTTCTCAACAGAAATTCCTGTTAGTTCTTTCTTTTAAATGTTTGCATTGGAAAATGTTTCTGTATACTGTATTCTGTATAATTTTCATCTGATATTTAGAGTAAAAATTAAACATCTTTTGGCTCCAAAATTTGCTGAAATGTAGATATTTCAATGAATAGATTGCATAAGATTTTAGAAGAAGTATTAATATAAATCTGTCACTAACACAAAAGGGTTTGAACATCATCTATTTACGTCTCATTAGATGAGAATTTTATTGTCCATGACATGATGTTGGCTTTTCAGAGACTTTTATTCTGTCGACACTGGCATGCCTTTTAAATTAGACACTCTCAGAATAGAAGAGAAACCTTTAGAGGATTATTTTAACACAACTTTGAGTGCGCACACAGCGTCCGTACCCCGCTGTCTGCATTCACCTGTTTGATTTTCCTATTGATTTCTGTCCATTCGCACCTCTGTCTCCCCGCAGCTAATGGATACACCAGTGCCAGGGCCTCCCCAGGCCTCCTCACCGTTTCCAACGGCAACAGTCTGGGGAAAGTAGTTCCGGCCAAATCTCCACCCCCACCTCCCAGCCCCCAGATGGTCAGCAGCCGCAAGCCAGACCTCCGAGTCATCACCTCACAGGGCGGAAAGAGCCTCATGCAGATGGTGAGCTTAACCAAGCCGAACTTGTGTTGTCTCTGGGTACTTTTATTTAACATTTTGATCCCTGAAAGAATGACACTTTATAGGGCATAACCGTTAGGTGAGATTTTTAAAAACTAAGGATAACAAAGCAAAGAAAGACTTGAACCTGAAACCTAGAAGATTTGATCAGGGACACGACGAGATAAGAAATTATTTTAATTTTGTCTCAGAACAAAAACAAAGGGAATTTATGTTGACGTATCAAACGAAATTCAAGAATTATACTTAAGGTGAACATTGCGTTAGAAGCTGTTTGCCACCATTTCTTTTGTTTTTAGTAGACATGGGGGCAGAGATTTGAGCTTAACACTTATGGTCCAACATTTAATTGTTTACTCTGGCAAAGTTCATAAAGTCTTAGATGAATCAACCAACTCCCACTGACATACTGAAGAGATTTCTCACAACGGAACATTTTCATACCTCTTTGAACTAAAGACACGCCCATTTTTACTTGTAGCCGCTGTTTGACAATGTACGCTTACCACCAACAATTGTAGGTCATGAAAACATTATTTCAGTCTAGATTGAAAGTTCATTCCCGACCTTGGAAACAGTAGTTGCCAAAAACAGTGTCAATGGAGCTTTTGATGATTTCACACAATCTTCCTTAGCAGATGAGTTTGTCTTGTCGTAGAATTGTACATCTTCACATTAATGCTGCTTTAATCAATATTTTTAGATTTAGATAGATTGATTTAGTACTTACATCAAGCCAAGGTCTCTTCTGCATTGAAACTTTAGTGTTGCCCTTACTTGTAAGCCTGCCAAAAGAGTAAATGTACATTTTTATTCTTACATTGGATGAAAGGTGTGACTCTTCATGATGATCATACAGGAAATTATTATTTAGCAGCTAAAGGGCCGGATATTTCCTCAGTTGTTGGTGGAATGCAAAAAATATCTAGGAGAGTGAATATTTGACTTACATTCACCAGGTGACCAGAAACATGACTCCAAATGAATGGTAATGTGGTTCCATGTGTGTTTGATGTACAAATAGGCACTGTTGTGTTTACAGCTTATTGCTGTTGCCCCAAGGGGCCAAAAAAAATCAGTTATATTCCAAGTTTATGGTCGTCTCTTTTGCTTCAAAATTGGGGCCTAAAGTTCATTCTTGCTCTTTGAAACATTAGAAATCTGCTGAGGAAGATTTTGTGATAAGATTAAAAGCTCCAGAACAGCTATCAAGAGACTGTTGTGTCAACTATTAGTTTTTGGTTGATCTATGATGACTGTAAGCAAGCAGAGTGATGGTGCTGTACCCCCTCTGACTTTAGGTCGCACACAATTAAACTACACTAAATGATTTCATTGTAAACTTTGCTAAACAAACCAGTAACAACAGTGAAGTATCTGCCCATCTGCAGTAAGTAGTTTTATTATTGTTTTCCTACTTTTAATGACTCTGTTCACTTTAAGTTACAAACCTGAATCAGAGTTGTAACCCTCTCCGTTACCACCCTTTGCAGACAGAGGATGAGCTGGAATTGGTAAACGAGGTGATTTTCCTCACGTCAGTCACTCGCATGAGTCGATGGCTATCGACTGTCCGCACATTATTAGCATGGTTACAATACTGTACAAGAGTTTGTCATTGTTTCGGTCTTGCTCCACTGACATTTCTTGGGATGGTCTTCAGTTTGTGGTTCCCACCTGACTGCATGTTGTTCAGGGCTCATGGTTGTTTTGTTTGAGCATTTTATGTCAGGATCATGATCTTCTCAGTGAAAGTCTAGAAAAGTCTGTGTAATATAGAATCAATAAAGTGTAAAGCCCATGTTATGAGTAATCAGCAGAATTGTCCTTGAATGATCCCGTCAGTTTTCAACAAGACCCATGTACTTCATCATATGATACCACTTTAAGCATGGGTGTCTTTCCACTTGGCATTGTAGTAAGAAGTGCTAGAGAGCATGTTTCCTGTTCACTGACACTCACACCAACTCTCATTCCCACCTTTCACCAAAATCATCAATCAGAGATGTTTTTAAAAACTAACTGGCATTACATTAAAGGCATTTTACTCTGTTGTTCCCCAGTTACGTCTCTATATGTAGCTCCGAAGCTTTCACAACAAAAAGTGCTTAATTCTCTTTTACATTTTATTTGTTTATTTGTAAGTGCTTAAATAAAAAGTTGCTTAATCAGTTACCTTGTGATAATAGTAACAACTATTATGATAATCCATTTCAGTAATTTTTCAAGCGAAAAAAAAAGATTGAGAATGAGTTTTAGTTTCAGCCATATAAACCTGGTCCTTGTTTTAAAATAGCATCCATAATGCAGAAAAATATTTACACCAAAATTATGAAAAATTATACTGAAATTAAATAGAAATTTAGTAAAAACTTAGTGATTGGGAAAGCTTGTTATCCTGCAAGATCTCATTTTAATCTAAGCTGAATTTACTCAGAGAGAGGGATGGTGGTCGCTGCTTTCTGCTGCTGGTGCCAATTGTCATTTCCCTCTTTTACAATTCTCCTCAAACTTGACAGGCAAGAATCTCATTTTCCACAGGATAGTGATTGATTTTCATCACCCTCACCCCACCGCCCGTCCTCACTTCTTCACAAAGGCAGTTAATTGAATCTGGCCCTTCTCTCCGGTCTATCTCCTCTCTCTTTCTCTCTCTCTGTAGATTCAGTGTTATAGTCATAACTCTGGCTGAATGTTTCCTCTCAGGATGATCAGTCGCACAATATAGAAGAGTAATTCCAGACCAGAATTATTGCATCTTTGGCCTTTTTATATGCAGACCTTTTGTTTTTTTTTCTCTTACAAAGAAATTTAAGTTTTCTTTTATCTGTGATATAATTCAGCGAAACCAGGCTCTGGAGCGCTGTGCTTCTTCAGAGATTTGTGTCTTTCAGCACAGGTACATAATAATAAAACCTCATGGTAGCCGTTTCACAGATCTAGCGGCATCTCTGCTGCACCTGTGTTGGAGGAACACTGAATATTGTTTTCATCTAAATGTCTGACATAATGTACAAACAGTGAGCAGGCAGCAGGTTTGAACCCCATTAGCCTTCTCTGAGAGTGAATGATAGAAACATAAGAAGTATATCTTACCATCGTGGAGTGCAGCCAAGCAGCATACTGTAAGGCTTTTAGTGACATCCACTGGAGAAACATGAGACTAACTGCACATTCAATTAAAAGTTAAACAAGATGTTGGTCACAACAGTTGCAGAAAAACTTCTAGTGCTTACAATATTACCTTTTCAAAATGCATTTTCTGACACTTTGTTGACCAAACAATTTATCGATTAATCAAGAAAGTAATAGGCAGGGGTGCCAATAATTTTGACTAGGACTGAAGGGCAGGAGATAAATTCAAATTAAAATTAAAATCTGCGTTTAGGCCTCTTATAGGGAATTTTAGCACACTGTAAAACATAATTCCAAGGTTGTAAGCTTAACATAAAAGACTACAACTTTCAAATAACAAACCAATGCTAATATGCAAGGGTTGAAAAAACTGCCTTTAATGTAATATACATCTACAGCATTTATGGCTCACTCAAAACAAGGAAACTGTTTTTGATGCATGTCATCAAGGACCTTCTTATAGTAAATCCATTCAACTCTGAGATTTACTTGACTCAGTACGTCATTATGAAATCAACCATAAGCACATTGTCATTCCCAGCATGTCGGAATTTACACTGTTGAAATAAGTCTTAGCTTCAGCTTTAGGTAACATGTGAAAGTTGTTTCTTTGTCTCTGCTGGGACTAACATGTCGTCATCCTCTCTGGCAGAACGCCCAGCGGCTCGCGGCTGGAGCCCAGGTGGCACAAACGCTCACAACACCAGTGGTCTCTGTAGCCACACCGAGCCTCCTGGCACAGGGGCTGCCCTTCTCTGCCATGCCCACAGCGTACAACACAGGTGAACTACACATTCTGTATGAGCTCAGGGAGTGAAAGTATGCTTTAATAGTAAATGGAGAAAATATATGATTTTACGTCGATCATTCAGTGAAGACAGAACAGAGTCAAATCTGACAGTGTTGAAAATATCCCTTATGTAATAAACCAGGGGAAATAGGAGTTTTGTCGTTGTGACTCTTCTCTCATTTGTCCTCTCTCAGAATACCAGCTGACCAGTGCAGACATCACTGCTTTACATGCTCTGGCATCACCTGGTGGCTTGTTGCCAACCAGTGTGTCCACATGGACACAGCAGCAGGCTGTTTCCCAGCAACCGCAGCAACAGCAACAACAGCAGCAACAGCAGCAAACACAGCAGCAGCAACAACAACAGCAGCAGCAGCAGCAACTAAATCTTGCATCACTCAGCAACTTGGTGTAAGTCCTTTCTTTATTTTCTCATTTGCGCTGCGTCTCTCTTCAGACCTGGTTTACAAAAAGATTTTGTCATCGCTCACATCCAGCGCTGGGGATAATGTTGGTGGCATGATGCAGATAGTTCTGGTTGACAACCTGGTGTATTAGCTTTCAGTCTACTGATAACGTTCTTAATGCTCAAATACTTTACTACTGACCCAGCTTGCATGATATCCATACCATGACCGTATATGCAAGCAATTCACATTCCTCTTTTAGTGAATTGGTCTCACCAGCATCTCACCATCTCAGCGTCTTCATAACATCAATCTGAACACAGTTTTTCTGGAGTAGACAAACATCAGTCTTGAACAAAAAGCTGAGTAATTCTACAAACAAATATATAGAGTAAACTAGTCCCAGCTCTAATATAATACACAGCTCATGCATAGGCACTATTTCAATAAATTCAGTGAACTTTGTAAAGGTTAAGACAGTGTGTACACAGTTACAAGTTGTATCTCCCCATTCTTATCAAGACATGACAGTGATTAGCAGCTTGCAGTTACAGTATTTTAACAGATGTAAATTTAAAGTGCTACACAGGTTTTTCTTCACAGATTCAGTACATATTTTTTTCCAGCCAGGGCTGAAACAATAACTGCAGTAATAAAGGGTTTGAGTCATCAGTCAAGCTTACATTACAGTCTGTCTTACATTATGTCAAATCAGAGCGAAGGAAGTGGAGCGTGGAGACAAAAATGAAATGAATGTTTGGGAATTCAGATATTTTGGGATAATACTTTCACAATCTTCATACTGATTAGACACACATCTACATTTACACATGCCTGCTGTTTTATGTCTTTGCAGGTTCAGCAGTCAGGACTTCACAAACATCCATGTTATTTTATCTCCAAGTCCAAATTACTTTTCTGTGAAGAAGTGAAAACTCTTTCATACAGAACCTCCATTTGAGTTTAGTGCAGTTTTAATAACCTCTCGAAACAAGATTCAAAAGCAGTGTCAGGTAAATGGCACTATATTCATTGGAGACCAAGTGCTATATTAGAGTACTTAGTAGAACCTGTTGTTTAAGCAGTGCTGTATCAGTGTGACAGAGCGCTGCTGGTTTTCAGGTTGGGTTTTTGGTGGCATGAACACCAGATCCTTGAAGTGTGTTCTCTCCTCTTGTCCACAGCATGTGGGGCGTGGACAAACAGAGCAGCGAGCTGTCTAGCCAGGTGTCCAGTCTGGCTGCCAATCTGAGGTGAACAGCCACTACTAGTGTCTGCGTGTGTGAAATGTCATGACCTTGTCTGTAGGGGGGGGGTTTGTAGTCCATATTGTATTTGAAAGGCCTCTGTCTAAAACCATACATACGGTATATGTTGCCATAAATGCAGCTGTACATTTATTTTATTAACTCAAACAACTGGTCTGAAAATACATTTTCTGAACCTTTTAACATTTAAAAAATATGCAGGTTTTTACACTTACTATGTATTTGCTTTTAAGTCTCCGATCACAATCAAAATGCAGTTCTGCATCTTTTTGAATGTGACCATTGTTTTTATAGTTATTAAATTAGGCTTTTTACGCATTAGCTTTTTGTTATAGGTGTTTACTTGTTTCTATTTAACTTTAGGATTGAGGAAAAATTGTAATGGTCATTTTTATGTAACTTTGGATACAAGTAGAGTCGTGAGGTAATTTACTGCGTCTGCACCAATTCATGGTGACGAAACCTTAAAATATGAGGAAAACTGAATGTTAATATGCTATTATTATTATTATTGCTAGCAAAGTAACTTTGCTCTCTAGAAACTATATATCCATCAATCGCTACTATACAATGTATTTTTAGATTATTTTTATACGTAAATGCAGTAAAGATATTTAATAATGGGTTTGTGCATCAAACCATTCAATTATAACATTGTTATGCTGCAGCAATGGTTACCTGTATGCAGAGTTTTAAGAATATTGCCATTTTTAATCTATTTGTGTTTAGACAAATTACTTTAAGTCACCTGCTTTGAGATATCAAAATGCAAATTGTTATTTTCTTTCTTGATATTTTAAGCTGCAGCCCTGTAACATGCACAAATACAGTGGCCTCTAAGGACCAAACACATGCAAGAGCAAAAGCCCAGAAAAGCCCCCCCAAAAAAACTACAAACATAAAGAGTAATGCACTCTAAATTAGAAACTGTAAATATCAAAACACAAACCACATCATTTGTATGCTCATATTATTTAAAAAAAAAAAAAACTTTCTTAAGGGCCACCATACACACAATTTAATAAGGCAAAATTATAAAGAATCTGACTGTCATGATAGACATGTTTATTCTTGTGTAAATGCTTCATGCTCTGTGTTTTTAGATCAGAAAACAAGATTTTCACATCTGGATTTTTACTTGAACAGGGATAAAAATTCAGCAGATTAGGCTCTTTGTGTTTCTGATGCTAAAACATTATTAACATTATTGCTGTTGTTGAAGAAACCTTGCTCGCAATAATGTTTCACACTTTTCTCCACACATGCCTTCTAATCCACCTCTTCCCTTTTGATTTGGGCTCCAACATTTTTTCTCCCCACAGTGTTGGCTCTCCGTCCAACCTGCTCTTGGGTAGAGATGAGTGGTTGGGCCGGTACTGTATCACACTTCCTTTTTCCTGTGTGTCTGTGCGCTTTTGGCTGGCTTCCCCTAAGCATGTCTGGTGCTGTCTGCAGTCAAACAGGAAAGAGACGTAGTTCCGGTTTCCGCCATGTTCTCTAACCCAAGCTTATTTTCTGTTTATCATTTGTAGTTTCTTCACATCATGGCTGACTCACTGCGAACCACCTTGTCACACGAATCATTTCATGCTTCCTGGGCTGTTCTGTTGATCTTTTGGGAGCAGTGGGGGTGTTACTTCTGCTTTGAAAAGGCTCAGAACTGATTGAACTGTTGAATAATCGAGTGTGGCTTTTCCCTGTTGGTGCTGTGCCTTGTAATGTTGGTTTTTGTCTCGACGCAAGTGGCCTTCCAGCTTCTTATACGCCTTTGTCAAGTGGTTAATCATTTGTTTTTTTTTCCTTGCCTTTCCTCTTTGTTCTGTCCTTTATCTTCCAATTTCTTCCTCTCTCTGTTGTCCGTGACCTTGTTCTCAGGCCGGTGACCCATATACCTCAAGGTGCCATGCTGACCGTCAACACAAACTCCAGCATAAGCATCAAGTCGGAGCCCGTCTCGCCCGGCCGGGATCGCAGCACCCCTTGCCCTCCTCCTTCCTCCACCACACCGTCCTCAACCTCAGGAGGAGCTATCCTGACCGCTCCGCCGCAATACCCTGGCTCCCTGCTGTGCCTGGAACCCCCAACCGGCCGCTCGCCTGCAGACAGCGTAAGCAGCAATGCCAGCTCCTTTGAAGGCAGCGATCGTGATGACACCGGCGCAGCTGGCGGCGGCGGTGGCAGCGGAGGTGCAGGTGGAGGCGGCGGTGGGGGCAGCAGCACGGCTGGCACTACAGGTCCTGCCAGCCGGTCCGTGCCACCTGACTTCAGCCCCTCGGCCGAGCTCCTCAGGGCGTCCAACGAACCAGAGCAGGAGGGAGGAAACATTAAGCGCATGAGATTGGACACCTGGGTCACATAGAGGCACCAGCACCACCTCTCTGCACCCTCTGTGAAGTTACGGTGACACTTAAAACACCCACAACACACACCCCCCACTCATCCTTAAACACCCACTGCCCCAACCCCACTGCCATGTGACACTATCATCACACATCTGCCTCTTTCCAAAATTATACAACTCAGCTGCGTCACCCAGAATCATGAGGCTTTGCCAAAAAACCCCATAAAAAATAAAAATAAAAATCCTTCGGGGATCACGCTCTGAGTGAGGGGAGGATGGATTAGTGCTCAGCTGGATATTTAGGCCCCTTCAATAGAGGGACAGTAGATTTTTAAAGCCTTCTTGCTTGAATGGACTCCCGTATAGTAATTTCTTTTGGTAGAAATGAGGTGTTCAACCTTTTTGCAATCTGAGGAAACCATAAAAACATTTCTCTTTCACATGGTTTCTGCATCACCTTCATGTATTTACATCGAGCTCTGCTACATTGTTCACAATGTTATTGGTGGCTTGTCAACATTTATGGGACTTCTGTCGTATGACTCGCCACTTCCTGCTCTTTGAAATCTATTTGGATTGTGTGCTGTCCATTCTTCCATAAGTCACTTCCAAACTGCACTATTGGAAATAACTTTATCTGGACACGTTTGAGGACTGAGCATCCATCTGGCACTGAGCAAACAGACTCAAACAAGGTCTTCTAGGTAAGGATACTTCACCACGAATGAATATTTCTGCTGCAAGAGCTACCAACCTCGTCCACCCAGGCAGGCTCGAGCCCTCAGGTGGCAACTCTGCGGCTGTGGAGTCGAGCACCTTGCCAGAGTGCCAATATCAACCTCTCTTTAGGAAAAACAAAATGCCAAATGCCTCTCGCACGCGGTGAAGGGACGCTGACGAATGATTACTCACGGAAAACGACGAGAACTAGAAACTGTCGATACTCTTCAGGCTTAGAATTCGTCGTCACTCTCTCCTCAGACTGGGTGCTCCTCCCGTCCTCTCACCTCATCTCCTCTGCAACTTGGATGGAAATCGTTGCACCAGAAATCCAGCCAGTCACTCAGCTTATTACCAGGAGTAGATGCCATCCAGTTAAAAACATAGTATGAGTTTTTTGAGCCTCTGGTGGCTTTTTTGGGGTAGGGAAGTATTTGGTTCTTTCAGTCAAAGTGTTCTTTATCTGTTGGTATTTTAAAAATCTGTTTTGAAGGTCCGTTAGTCGTCCAGAAGTAGGAATTCTGACTTTGTATAAAAATCACTCCTTATACAAAAGCTTTGATGTCCTCTTTAGCTCTCTCTAGCTCTCCTTAGCTCTTTGCTGTGTTTCAAAAAGTGAAAGGAAAAAGACATTTTCTATATTTCTACCGCTTCAGTTGGCGACAAAGTACAATAGCTTTTCAGCTTCAACGACGTGTATGTACATATGAATATATTTGCATAGACTTTGCTAGGTATCCCTAAAAACAAGCAATGTGTTGATTCTCAGTGGATCTGTTTGCATATATGAGTGTGAATTTGATATGTTTTGAGCTACGGTGCAGGGGTTACGCCACACTAGGTAGTGCTGGTGGATCGGACTTGTTTCAGTAAACCTATTTTATGCTAGTGTTGATGGTGTGTGCACTTTCTGTCTCTCACTCACAGAGGCCTGCCTGGTTGTGGTGTCATCATATTCTCCTACCACACATTTTTTAAACCCACGATCAAAGTAAAAGTAAAAACATCCACCTTATCTTGAAGTCATTATTAGGACACTGCCATTCACTTATAGTGTACTTAAAGAGATAATACACATATTTTACGCATATTTTGATTGACAGAATCATGTTAAATCTTTTCCACAGTACGCAGACACAGATTATGCCTTTTTTCACTTTCAAAGTAAGTCAACGAATTGGCTACCAAGTGCTGTGTTTGTTGTTTAATTGTATATTTTGTAGTGCAAATTAGATTTGTCTGAACCATTTCAAGTTTGTGTATGAGTGTGTGTACACAGGTTGTTTATGCCTACAAGTAGAAAGTCTCTAATAATTGCTAGACTTTTTTTTTTTTTTTTCCCCCCTTCAAGTTGATGCTCTAAGACTTGTGTGTGTCAGCTGCTGTTTGACTGTTGATTATCTAAGCAATCCTACACTTTTGAGTCAGTGTCGGCTGCTTTATGAAATGATGCCGTTAGGTGCAATTAGTTGCAGCCCGCAGTAAAAAAGTGTGAAACTGATGTTTGACACGGACGCTGTGGGCAGTGCCCGGAAAAAACCATCACCGTGCTGTGTGACCTTTTCACATGAACACACGTTTCATGCCAGTGTTTTTGATGTTTTCTGTGACCAGGTCATTTTTCCGTCCCTCATTCGACAGCATGGCGGGTAGCTTTTTTACGCTAATTTCAGGTTATTAGTGTTTTCTTCTTTCAAATCAGCACTGGAAAACTATTTAACCGACGCTTTCAATAGACCCATGTTGGAGAAAATTTGCCTCATAAATTGTTAAACGGATAGTTTTGGGAAACTCACTTTCTTCCCAGAGTTTGATGAGAAGATTTATACCTTTCATATGTGTGCAGTTAATTTGAAGCTGCAGCCAGCAGATAGTTATTCCAGGAGGAAACGAGTAAAAGGCTCTTTCCAGTGGTAAAGAACCCAGCTATCAGCCCCTCTGAAGCTCACCTCTAATGCTGTGTTCACGTTATATCGCTAAGATGGTAATTACTAACAATCAAGTTGGAGTTAGAAGCCAAGCCAAGCCATCTAAATTAAGCACAAATTGTAAGTGAATTTCCAAAGATTTAGCAAATTAAGATCTGAACTAAAGTGTATTTCCATCCACTACTGTTGTACAAATATAAGGAGTTGGGCTAGTGGAAATAAACAGCTAGTGGCAATAAATTTAGGCTATTTAAATGATACAGCAACAAGGTTAACAGCAGGGTTTTATCCATCTTGTAATGTATGAACACTCTTCGACTTTCCATTCAGCAGACATTGTGTGAACGCAGCATAAAGCTCAGAATACAAAGTTACAGCGGCTGGCCAAGAGGTAGTAACACCACAAATTCAGTCATTTTTATATTTCAATTTTTGTACCGATCAAACAAGCGATACAGTGTGGGTTTTTTTAAGCTTTAGAACGTGCTCGTCGGCAGAGTTTGATAATAGTGGACAAAGCCAGACTAACTTTCTCACCGAGATAACCACCTGCTGGCTGTAGCTTCATATTCAAA
Organism: Seriola lalandi dorsalis; assembly: GCF_002814215.2. Taxonomy (NCBI): domain Eukaryota; kingdom Metazoa; phylum Chordata; class Actinopteri; order Carangiformes; family Carangidae; genus Seriola; species Seriola lalandi. The sequence continues at coordinate 1,437,620 of NW_019524961.1, read as the reverse complement.
TGGGCAGACACGAGGATGGTAACAATCATCTCATCCAACTCTTAGCAATAAAGTGAATAAGTATGTGTCTCAGAATCTCAAACTATTCCTTTAACTGATGAATGGTACCAGCCCTCAGACAGCCAATGATCTCCTCTTGTACTACGCAGTCATTTCAACTTTTACAAAAATTAATATCCATGGAAACCGTTTGTGGGCGCTGATGGTTGACTGAAATGTGACACCACACCAATTGGCTTTGGCATCCTGCCTCTCACGGGTTTGTTCATGTACAAAAAAGGTTTTCTGTCCAATCTAGCAGTGTAGTCACATGACAATCTATATGAGAAATTAAAACCTGCACCCTGTTACTTGTTGTGTACAATGTTTTTTAGAATCTCACTATTTTTGGATTAATTTGTGCTGGTGACAGTTCCATTGTCTATTATTATAATGATATTATTATGGAGCTTTTATTTTATTGCTATTTTGTGTAGGATAGCCAACTGTTTTTATTTTCTCTCTATTACTTTACCTTCCTTATCATAAACATATAGTACTGGTTTCCTTTTTTGAAAAAACTTGCTGAAAATTGCACGATCAGTTATTGTGGTATTAGCAAATGCAATGAAGGAAATACCAGTTAAATGCTGCAATTTTAATTAAGATATAGAATATATTTATAAAAACGGGCAACTAAACTGAAATTAGTAATTCATGAAATTTGAAAAATGTAAATGCATGGGATACAGGTAACAACAAAAGTTATGTTACATACAGTAATGATAAAGGACATGCATCACAAATGAGTTTTAAAACAACTCAGAATAATGTAGCATATGAAATACTAAAGATGAAATTTATAGCTAATATATTGTGTTGAGCTAGTTTGCTTTGGGTTTTTATTGTAAAGAAAATATTTCTTTGGTTGTTTTTTGAGAATGATATACAATTTGTGTATATTTTCATATACAAAGTATGCACTGATATGTTATTGAAATTCTATACCGCTTTTACAAAAAAGTGTTTGTTGTACCAAAGTATCCAAGTCCCTTGAAACCTTATCCTTTTTGCGTATGTTTTACCGTATTTTATATATTAAATAGACAAATTGAGTGAAATAAACTTGAATTTGTGGTTTGTTTTCTTAACTGACATAAAAATGAAACAGAAGAACCACTGACTGTTTACTGTGTAACAGAACAAAAGAGCCTCTAAAATATTTCATAAAGAATATAAGTCTCCAATCAGGAACATTTGACATCAGTAAAGTCTTTAAGAAAATCCAAAAATGTAATTTAGTACATTCCTGTGGTGCATTTAAGTGTTTTTCCTCTTTCAGGTTTTTCTCTCCATCCTTGGCTCATTGTCACAGTTACAAACACGTGTGATGAAGCTTCATTTCACACCTTCAGCGATAACTTAACGGCTAAATTTAGCTGATCTCTCATGATCTCCTGTGAAGTAAGCAGCGACTGAACTCAAGTGAATCAACAACATCTGATACACCGACATTAAAAAATAAATAATAGTAATAATATTCTTAATTAAAATTTTATATGATAATAACAAAACTATTGTTAATAGAATTTAACTACAAAACTAAAAATGTGCAGAGTTACATTCAACCTTTGAGCCTTGGTAAACATTTATAAATGATACATGTATTAAGTACAGTGGCACTGAGTGCAAAGCACAGTTTTGAGAAGTTGACTTTTCTAAAATTTTGCATTTTTGGTTCGTTTTATTTTGTGAAATATTGTGTTCTGCACCTGCCACCGTAATACAGATTTTTAAAGCTTATTACTAATAAATTAAATATTCAAATTTCGATTTTAGGTAGATGTGATTTAGAGTGAAAGCCAATGTGTTGAAAAGTTATTTTTCAGGATAATTTTCTGTTGCTTTTATAGATTTGGGATGTTCCTTCAGCTCTTCACTAAAATAAAGCATTTCCATTTATTTCACACCGTGCTCAGAATTATACTTCTGTCGGTCGTTGGCACAGTTGGAGAATGTTTTTTTGGTATCAGCTCCATATCATTTTCTAATCTGAGTGAAGTAAGTTCAGTGGAATGTCTGCGCAGGTCCTAACAGATCTCTCAGTCATAAATTAGATATCAAGCCCACAGTTACACAGGACCAAAGCAGGGAGACTGAACAACTGAGACATAACTCACAGAATATCAGCCACTGAACTGTGTGTACAGATTAAACTGAGACTCTGCAACCTTTGCTTAACAGTGGCCACAATTACATACAAGTTGTTAATTATTAATGTCAGTGAATTAACTCAGTAATGTCCATTTGTGTAATGGACATTACTGAGTTCAAAATGTATCAGATGTTTGCTAACGTTATAACGAAATTATAATCATGATTAACGACATTTTTCATGTGCCGTTTCCTTCAGTAGTAGTACCAAGCCTTCCCCTCAGTCAGGTGGATCTGAATCTGAATCATATTTTATAATGAAGCTTTATTTTACTCATTCAAGTCATCCCAAATATTGATCATATTTACTTTAAATGCACATTCATTCATATAATGAGGATCCTTCAACAAGCTGAAAAGAGACTATCCAAAAATAGCCCAGCAACTTATGTTGCTACAAAGAAAAGCCTTCGATCAGTAAAACAAAGATGTATTTAACAGTCTCTGTTATAAATATATAGTTTAAAGATTAGTACCAGCTGTGTCCTAACAAAATAAAATTAAAGAATTCATAAAACAACTTAAATTTTTACTTTTGATATCCAGCTCTTTAGATTGAGTGCCTATAACTGACAGTTTTCAGGTTTCACATGTTTATTTTTGCATGTCCGTATTTTGCTGCATCACATCCAAACACTGGATGCCTCGAATTGAAACTGGATTTCATCAGCTCAAGACAAGAGGGAGTTAAGAGGCTGTTTAAGTTTTGTAATGGAAGAAATATGGTACAAAATAAGTAAACACACACTGTTCAGGCCACATCTCTCTAGAGTTTTAGAATTTACATGTAAACTTCCTTTGTAATTACAATGTGAATATTGTTATATATTCGCCTTAAAACAAACAAAAAACAAAACATACAGAGTCTAATATCTGAGCTTCAAATTCCCTCCCAGCCTGGTTCATATCAATAATTTCTTTGTGGACAGAGATATTATCATACACAGAAGTTGTAATCCTTAAGATTTTCATGAAATCAAACCCCATTTTGATCCCATTTGTGGTCAGGATTTTTACAGCAATTTCCAATTTTTTAGTTCATAAGCACAAGTGAGTCACAGGAAACGTATGTCTATAATCCAGCATAATTTTATCTTTCTGATAAGTGTTCACTCACTGTTCCAGATCAAGTATTAAGTCGCTGCTTTCCTACTGCTGCTTCAAATCAAAAGCATTCAACTAGCAAAACACGGGGTGGCTTTTATTGTGAAGGCGCGGGAAACAAAAACAACGTGTTAATCCTAAATCCAACTACAAAACACGATGACTCATTTTTCCCGCAGTTATTTGTCGGCAGCAGATTGTAAGTTTCTAATTAAATCAGACGGTTTAGATCTGATCAGTTTAGATTATCTGGCGTCTTTGTTAAAACAACATGAGTTTGTTTCGCTGCTCTCTAAACTGATACACCTGTTCCTCTTCTGCTGTGTTTCTGACAACCCTATTCAAGGAGTGTTTGCTACAGTATTAAATCGCATTCGCTGTTACCATCAGTAACCACAGGTGTCACCAAACCAGGACTGAAATCTTAAGGATTGCAACTTTAGAAAAAAGACACCTAAAAGACTGGTGCAGGTTTTCTGTCTGAGTGTTATTTAGTCATGTTGTTTCAGGTGTTTGCAGTTGTTTGTCTCTTAGCACCTCACCGTCTTATGGACATCGGCCTTTAACCCCACCAACGCCGACTGGGAGGAGGAGGAGCCGTCGTGGGTGGTTCCACGTCAAAAACCGCCCCTTGCCCGACTGACGAGCAGACGTAGTAGAAGTTGGCGCCCAGCATGACCAGTATGGGGACGAAGGAGAAGCCGAAGCCGAGGCCTCTGATGCTGCTGCCCAGAGAGAGGCAGAGCCAGTAGATCAGCCTGCAGCACAGAAATTGACACAAATACGAAGCAGATGAGATGGATGTGCTCAGACTTCTCCCCGTTTGGTGTACATTTATAATCTTGATTTGGATAAATAATGACTGAAGATCTGATCAGCACCCACATCAGCCCGCACACCCACTCACACCTTTCAGCAGGAACATTAGCAGCTTAGCTCCTTTGTGCCTTTCCACAGTTTTTGCATCGAGCGCTCGATGACTCAAAGCTGGATTAATGATCCTGATAGATGTTTCTTTTTTTTTTTACTTGCTCTAATTTTTCCATCATGTATTTGAGTCTGTCTGAGAATAATATTTTCCACAGTAGTCCCAGTTGAAAGTTGATGCTGAAATGTAAAAAGGCATCAAGAGTCTGGTTTGTGTAACACAAGATTAGAGCTTTGATGCTTTGTTGTGATTCAATAGCTCACTGGTTTCATGACCTCATCACATTTTCTCTATGGAAAGAACTGCAGATCTGATAACTGATATTCATTCTGACTTTTGACAACACAAATTTTTAAATACAAAATCACAAATACTGTGATGCCTTCATCCCAGTGTTATCTTCTTTTCTTCATTCTCTTGCTTTTCAATCTGTATCAGATGATTTTGGAGCTCTAATAAACCCTATGATCCCCAAAACAGACTTCTAAAAACACCTTCAATTATGTGGTACTATAGTGTAGCTGCAGCTCAATGTATTGTTAGTGATGTTCAATGTTTTTCCTGAATGTACACTCTCGCCTTAATGCAAAACTGTCAAACAAAAAAAGTGTGGTTTGTGAACTTCAGACTTGCACAATAGTGAATAAATTCACTGGACTTGAAACCCTATAAGTGATCAGACAGGTTTAAAACAAATCTCCAGTTTAACCTGTTTATATGGAGGCCAAAAGAGTGAGGCGGCGGCATCTTAAAAAACAAAACAAAACAAAAAAAAAAACACACCTTCGATCAATACAACAGATCAAGTTGCAGCAGGAAGTAGCTCTGCAAAATCCAATGGGCAACCAACAGACAGTATGTGGGAGTGAAAATGCAGGTGAATGCTTCTCTTATTACGTAATCCAGCTGGTTACAATATGGATGGAGATTTTTTTCTCATCTTTTCTGATCACTCATGGTTTCACTTTGTGTTGTAAAGCGTTTGTGCATTTCAGGCATGCTGAGTAGCAGCTACAGGGTGTCCAAAAAGCCAAATCTTAGTTTTACCGTCCTTTACCATTTGGAAAGGAAATGTGCATAGGCAGAATAATCATGAGCTCTCTGCACAAAACAAAACTGTGTTGGTCACCGGAAGTGATTTGTCTTTTTGTAAGTAAAGACATTTATTAGTTCTGGGCTCATTTAAATGAGCCAGTAATGATTTCACTGCGAGTTATACAGCTATTAAACAATCCGCAGACACACAGCTCATTTCCTTTACACATTTCATTCATACCTTTGGGGCCAGAGCTCAGCCAAATACAACACGAACAGTCATTATTCTCAGTCGCGCCACATAACCTCTGAATTTTAATTTGTTTAAAACTTCGGTTTATTACCAAATATCTGTAAAACTGATGACACTTTCATCAGCCTCAGACATATGTTGTGTTTAGTGCTAATTACCAAACGCCATCATGCTAACAGGCTAAACTTTGATCGTGAACACGATAAACATTATACCCATTTTACATCTTTCGTCCCTGCGCTACATATTGTATATTATATTTCAGTTATCGCAGGTTTGGACTCATCGTCCTCCTCATTCATCCCTGATTTGGACCCTGAACATCAAACTACGTGTGACAGACAAAACCCTTACCTGCCAAAAACAAACATGATGGTGAGCAGCGGCACCAGTTTGACCAGCTCCTGGCTGATGTAGGTTGCCATGACAGCGAGCTGGAGGAAGTAGAAGAGGAAGAGGGCCAGTGATTCGTTCACGTAGTGCCAGTGCACGGCGACCTCTCTGTGCACCAGTTGACTCTGATAGAGCGGCTTCAGCGCACTGTAACGCAGCCGGGCCACGCCCTGCACCACCACACCTACAGAGAGACCAGCGACATCGTTACCTGTGTGACTTTGTTTGCAGTTTACAGTGTTTGCTCGGTGCATGATAAACTTAACACAAAGACATACTGAGGTCTTACCGAGCAGGATGGGGATGCTGGCGAAGAAGGAGCAGCGCAGTGTGTACACCACCCTGAGGGGAGCGCTCTCCAGCAGCGGTGAGTCAAAGGGAAGGAGTCTGTAACCTCCCCACACCAGGAGAGGAAAGAGGAGCCCTGCAGCTGCCGTCGCTAGAGCCAGCCTCAGTTTTGCACCACACAGATGCTCACACAAGTCTGAGGAAGGAGCGAACAGAGATTATTTTAACACAAATAATTATTTCATGTTTTTATACTAAACGTGGAAAATCTGTATCTGTAACTGTCTTCACTGGGACAGCGAGACTGAGAGGATGAGACTCGCTGCTCGATTCATCTCAAGACGTGTAATTATATCTGATTAAGGAGAAAAGAGATCATTACGCTGTGCCATTAGTCTGAGAGCAGGTACTTACTGAGTGAAAATGCGCTGCAGAAAACACTTTAACCTGGCTGGATTACAACAAACACAGCAGCGTCACAGAAACTCTCCCAGCTAAAAATCTACTTAAAAAATGTGAACAGCACCTGGCTGCATAAACTACATGACGTAAAAAATCCACAGCACAGCGAGCTCTGGTTTCCCTCAGCTTCTAAATCAAATCAATTATGTATTCTCTATTCTTCTCAAAAAGAAAAACAATGGATTCAGGCTAATGTAGGATCACAATGACAAAGTACTTTGTGAGAATCTTTCTTAATGATAATCTTAATTAATCTTGCCTTAATCTTATTCAATAGCTGTTGTTGAAGCTGCTGAAAGATATTTGGGAAGGCAATCACTAAAGAGTTAGTCAGGAAGGATTAGGGGATTAAGAAGTCCGAGGTTGGGGTTGGGGTCCTAGTGGCCCAGGGATCTAAGGCGCTGATCCTGAACCGTAACATCCCCGCTCTGACGCGACTGGAAACATTTGTCATTCGCTACCTCTCCCTCCTCTCATTTCCTGCCATTGCTCTATTGTCTCACTGATAAAGGCTTAAAATACCTTTAAAATACTTGACCTTCTTCACAGCACACATCTGACTTGTCATAGTAGGGAAAGCACAAGTGTCACTTACAAAATTAACAATGACTCTATTCTATTCAAGTGTGTCAGGAAGTCCCGACGATGTGACAGCGAGGCCACATGAACAACACCAGGACCCTGAAACTGAAGCAGCTAAATGGAACTCAGCCATCAACACGTCAAAATGTCTTTTACTGTGCGGCTGCTGGACGAGGACGTTGTTCTAAGAAGCTCCGACAGCTGAGATTTAAGATTCATCTGCCCAACAGCACCGAAATCATGAGCCACGTGGACAGAAATCGAACCTCGATGACAAACAACAAACAACAAAAAAAAACAAAACCAAACAAGGATGTAGTGAATTTGAAAACATGAATTTGGTCAGTTCTTTCAGATGACACTTAGATCTGGGAATCTGCTGATGACTGAACTCAGTTTTCGCCTAGCAAGTGCAAGTTCTAGCAAAAACCTCAAAGAACGAATCATTTTTCATTGGTTAAGCCATCTATCCATTTTATGCTGATTATGGAGGTCCAGGCTGCTTTAGTTGAGTAATTATATTCCTATGAGTTATTGTTATATACAGCTAGGACAGTTAGGACAGCTAGATGACAAAAATGCAATATAAAATGTCATCAGATTCAAGTATTTAATAAGAAATTGTACACCGTATTGTCCCTTGTGGTTTTCCATCATTCTTAAAATTAATTTATGCGTTATCATTTAAGCATTGAAAAGTCTTAAATTTAACTTAGACTCCCTGAGAATAAACCTGGGCCCAGTTTGTGTCATATACTCACAGAGCTTGTCGTCCTGCTCCGTCCACTCTGGGTAGAACTGCGAGGCTGAGTCGGACTCCACCTGCGGCTCCTTCTCAACGTCCTTCTCTATGAAGAGCCGGCTCTCCTCAGGAAGCTCTTTGTTGGACGGACGCACGATTGTGACTTGTGGAGTGAAACCCAGAGCAGTTTTCTTGGAGATCCAATTCGACTCTCCATCTTCAACATCCTCCTCTTCCTCTTCGTCATCTGCCAGTGAGCTGTCCCCTTTATGGTCTCGCTGCACCTCGATCTCATCATCCCTCCACCTCTCTCCCTCGGGCATGCTCTCCCTCCACCTGTCTTTGCTCTTTCTGTCGCTCTCTGTCTGACTCTCGGACAGGTCTTGGCTTCCTCCGCTGATCCCTGTGTCCCTCTCTTCAGACTCTGAACAGACGTCATCGTCGTCCGTCTGAGGCCTCTTCTCTTTGTCTCCAGGCCATGGTAACGTGCTCGGCTCCAGTAGAGCAGAGCTGGTCATTTCCTCGTTCTCTTCTTGATTTTCCTTCTCTTTCAACACCTTTTCTTCATCTTCATCATTTTTAATCTTGTTTCTTTCCTCAACACTGCTACTCTCTTGTGGCTTTTTACTTCCAGCTATTTCTGGCTCTGCAGTTGGTCCATCAGGTGAAAGTGCCACATCTTCAATTAATTCTGACACTAAACCACCGGGGCCAGACATTTTTAAATCCAGTTGTCTCTCTTTTCAGTCAGTAGCTGTGGCGCTGTTAAGAGTTCCCCTGTTAACAAAGCTTCTTCCAGCTGCTAAAAGTCATGCTTGTTGTTTTCCCTGTGAGAAAAAAAAAAATTACAATGTTAAATACAGTATTCTGCCCTTAAGCATCATAAAAAAAATTAATCAAAGTTCACTGTTTATCACGGGTGTGTTGCATTTTATGGCCGGTCCTGCCCTAACACAGATCAGCAGAGTGTATGAAGCAAGTTCAGGTTTGTGCAGCTGCCAGTTGTGTTTGAGTGTGTCAGAAAATCAGATTCCTTTCTTCAAGTTCAAAACCCAAAGAGATTCAATTTACCATCACAAATCCACACTTCTCAAATCTAATTTGAGAAGTGTGGCAAACCCACCTCACCCAAACTTTGAGATACCTGTAAGATTATTCTAACTGGCCAATTATTAACAGAAAACACTGATACATTTCAGCTGTAAAGTCAATAACAAGCTGTACAAACATGTCCGCATTCCTTTTCTCTGAAAACACATGCAAATGCCTGGACTTCACTTGTCAGCTACAGAAAAACTACTACAGCTGCTAAAATATCTTTAAAATTTACGTTCATTATAATTAAGTTGTTGAGACTGTACAATGAAGGATTCTTCTTTTCCAATGACTGAAATACACACACACATATATATATATATATATATATAGCTGTAGGCCTAATCCCTCCAAAAAAGACATATTTAACCACAGTTTAACAGGGGAGATTTGTCCCAACAGGATTGCAGCCAACTTAAAATACCTGCAGGAAATATAACGCATTTCCTTCTCAGTGTCTGCTTTATATAAGTTTCATTTTCTTGCTTCTCTGTTTAAATCCCAAATTATTGCCACACTGTGCATTACAAACACTGAACATCTTCAGTGAGAGCTGCTGCTAAGAAAACACTTTCAGCTTCTTACAGACTGAGCTGCTGCCACACTCACTGTTTTGGCTTTAAAGCAGGCTTTTGTTTATCATGTGGCCCAAAGATCACTGTGACGAGAGACGGGCTAACACAGCTTTTTCAAATCTTGTAGCTAATGAGGCCTGGTGGTGCAGCGCAGTGAGGAAAGTAGTTTCCGGGTGGAGCTAAAACTTGTTTAGCGACTCTGTGGTCTATTTACGTCCAAGTCTTGTCATATTTTAACAGAAACAAAATATTGAGCGTTTGACGGTTGACGTACCTGTTTTTAATTCGGTCACATCGCAGAAACAATCCGTAACTTTTCCTTTTAAGAAGCAAGCTCACTAGTTCACCTGCTCTTTACTGGTGAAGTCAGAAGTTACCTGGCTGGTGTGACCAGGTGCGCAATCCTGTCTTAAACAAGAGATGTGAAAACAGTGAAGAGGCATCACTCTGCTTCTATTTCCACATACCAAAAACGTCACCCTCAAACACCACCTTTGAATCTGACGTCACTCCCTCTTGTAGTTCCTTAATCCCAACGATCCCGACGTCTCGTCTCTTCTCAAGACCGAAGAAGCACCAGGAAGTTTTTTTTTTTTTTTTTTAAGCAAATTAAAAAAATTAACTTTGTGCTCTCAAATTGGTAATTCATTCTATAGATTTAAAAAATTGTGTTCAAATTAATCCATGCTCTCTAGCCTGTTTAATAATTTATCAAAATTTGTTCTGACATAATTTGTGCTCTCCAATTGGTGATTTTTGGTTTCTATTTAATAACTGGTGCTCAAATTAGTAATTCATGCTCTCAATTTGATAATTCGTGCTTGAACTAATAATTTGTGCTTCCAATAATTCATGACCTCTTTTAAAATCTGCGCTCTTGAATTTGTAATTTGTGTTTTCCTATTTAATAAAAAAGGCTATCATATTAGTCGGCAAATTCAGGCTCTCTATTTCATAATTTGTTCTCTCTGATGACTCATTTATGTTCTCTAGATAAGAATCTGTGGTCTCAAATTAGTATTTTGTGCTTTCCATTAAATAATTTGTGCTCTCGATTTAATGATCGCTGCTATCAAATTAGTAATTCATGGTCTCTATATAAGAATCCATGCTCAAATTAGTATTATGTGCTCTCAGTTTAATTTGTGTTTGAATCAATCATTTGTGCTGTCCATTTTATAATTCATGCTATCTATTTAAGAATCTGTGCTCTTGAATTTGTAATTTGACTAGATGAAATAAACGGCCCTCAAATAATTAGTTTGTGCTTTCCATTTAATAATTTGTGCTCTCAATTTACTAATACATGCTATCAAATTTGTAATTAATGCTTTCCATTTAATCATTTGTTGTCTAAAATTAGTCATTTGTGCTCTCAAATTAGTAATCTATTTTCTGGAGTTATTTGTGCTCTCAAACTGGTAATTAATGTTCTCAATTTAATAATTCACTCTTTATCCTAATGTCATAGTCTAAACAACTTACATGTAAAAACTACACTCATGCCATCACGAGCAGACATTTCATTTTTCCATGTGTGGACCTTTATCTTGGTCTGTTTGATTAACTAACAGGAATTTACATACCATGACAGTACATTATTCCCTGCGCAGTTGAGAATGCATTGTCTGAGTAAAGTTTCTGTGCAGTACTAACAGACTACACAGTGAAGTTCTATGGAGATGTACAATATACTGCACTAACATCATTTTTAATACTAACTAATCAAAATGCAATTATCCTTTGTTTTAAATCAGTGAATATAATAAACAATACTCACAATCCCTGTAAACTATGTTACATAGAGAGGACTACTGTTTTTTTTTTTATTTGAGAACCTGAATAGTACTGGTTATACAGTTAGTAGTGATTCATTTGTCAAAACACATACAACCTTTGATTCAGCTTGACTGAGGTGCATAGTGCATCAATGACGTCATCAAAAAGGAATGGTAGGGCTGGAGCAGCTAAACACAAACACTATAATAAACAGCTAATTACTGCTGTTGGAGTTGCCTGGATTAAGTTAAATAGTAGGGTAGAACAAAAATAAACTGGAATTGAAGGAATTCAGTCACATCTGAACCGAACATCACACCAACATTTGAAAAATAAAACGGCAAGATCAACATTTTATTTCAAGACCATACTCTCATAAATTATTGGCTTCTTGTTAAAACACACAAAATCCAAATATGTCCACTTAAGATGATTTGACTTCACAAAGCCATTTCGAATTTCAATGTGATTTTTCAAAACCTTAAGCCTCTATTTCCATCCTCATCTCACACTGTTTTACATATGATAACTGGACACACACAGAAGCACAGTTTGGCATTTAGAAACGTCAATTGTTTGACCGAACCGTAAAGATGTTAATATCAGTAATGATGTGATGTACAAGTCATGTCACACAAGTTTTTACACAAATGCTCAAAAACAGGTAAATTAACGTTTGTGAAATCAATCCAATCACTTGAATTTAATGTCATGACAGTCCCAAATTATTAAAAAACAGAAAAGATTTCACAGCTGCACGTAAACATAGAATAAAGGCTGAACTAATGACTGCATCAGCAGCTGAAACAAAAAAGAGTAGATGCTACAAGTGGAGGAGGAAATCTTCAAGGCGACTATGAGCGGCGGGAAGGCGTTTGATACAGAGCTTTCGTCAAATCCAGTAATGCATGAAACAAAAGCTGAGAGGCCGATCTATGCGGTACAGCTCATTGATCTAAATTAATCGAGACTGATGGTACATTCATAGCTTTGACAATTAAGGCAAAAACAAATATGGCGGTATGATAAACTCTGAAATGGCATTGAGAAAAATAATGACATCATTTAGACATATTTAGCAAAACCCCAAAACTCTGCCCACAGATACTCAATAGAGAGCCGAAGTAATGCTTCACAATAATTTGAATGACATAAATAACTAAAATTCCAGTCTTATCAACAGTACTTTCCTGGTCAATGGGAAAGTGGTCTTTTTTTGGGCTTTTGTATCTGCATGGTTCTAATATCGCTGGTGTCCGTTTTTCTGATTTAAGCTGCCTTTAACAAGTTCCAATAAGCCAGAGTGCATCATGGTCTAAACCTGCTTCAACTTGTTTTAGCAACTTTGGCGCAGCGGAAACAATTTGAGAGCACATCATTGAAATATAATCACATTTTAAGTTGATATTGGTGAAGTATTTACTTGTCCAGCAGCTACAGATTAACATTATCATTCATTTGGAGTCATGTTTATGACCACCAGTTGAATGTAAGTCCCATATTCACTTTTTGCTCTGTTTTTGGTCTCTACCAACTCCTGAGGGAAATATCTTGCTCTTTAGCTGTTAAATGCTGCATTATGTTCACCAGCTAGTCACTGACTGTGTCTTTTTGCTGTTTGGTGCAGGGCAGGCCGTGTGCTGTGGCTTTTTTGCTAAAAACAACTGAAAACTCGGCTATGAGAGCGTAGACGGTGAGGAAATTTAAGGACTGGACAGAACTGGACTAGAACATGAGCTGAAACTCACTATAAAGCTCTTTTAAAGCCAAAGGGAGCTGCAGATCCAGGTGATAATTCTCTGTAGGTTAAGCATGGTTAAGTAACTGCTTTCACATTGTCATTTCACACGCTATTATTATAAAAAAAATTTATTCAGGCTCTTTAATGAAACAGTGAAATAAAAAAAAAATTAAAAACTTCCTCCAAGTTGTTATCCTGTCAGTGAATTTTTTAATTTATCTCTTGTGACATGCCAAATACAGGTTAGCTATAGTAAATATAGTTTTTAGGATCTATATGTCAATATTCTTGTCCTCTCTGTTACTGTAAAACTGTAAAAAATATTTTAAAATCAAGGGGACATACATTTAAAAAAAAAAGAAAAAAGGAGGTGTTCATTTGGACATCAGTTGGCATATATCACATATCGCTCTATATTGATATGCCAATTTATCCTAGAATATGGAAAGTAAACCCAAGGAACAGATTTCCTTTTTCTAGAAAGACAGATGAAGCTAAATAGACTGTGAGAGATTGCACTGAGTTACAGAAGCTAGTGGAAAGGAAGTTATAGCACAGATCTGATGCCAGGACTTCGGCTCTCTATGTTTTCACTGTTAGTGTTTTTTTTCTTCTTCTTCTTTTTTCTCCTCTCTCCAACAGTTGTTTGGACTTCTTCTCCTGCAAGTCATTCCCCAACAACTGTTTTACTTGCACATTTAAACTGACAAACACTACATCTGAAAGCTCAATGAAAACTGGAACAATCAGTCTATAATAATAAACTCTACATGCCAGTTCAAGTAAAAGGTTATTAGTAGTACTGCTTACTCAAATGACAGAAATAGTTTTCTTTTAAAAATAATCAAGCACAATAAAACAAGATGAACAAGTTAGTTAGAAAAACCGAGGAGCTGCTGAATATCTAGCCTACTCAACTGACAAAATGTTAAAAACGTGTGTTTTCATTGACAAAGATTGTATTCTATGTTTTCAACAGCAACTACTACAGCAACTTTTTTGGTCACACCGGGATCGTTTATCAAGCCTGGTTACCAACTCCCAAGCTTGCATCCTGTTCAATCAACGTTTCTTCAGTATCATCGGCGGTGGGTATCGTCTGCACATCATGCTCCTCCTCTTCTTCTACCGGCTCTCCTTCAAATTTCACCTCAACCACAGATGACTCGCTCTTTACTTTTGAATGGTTTGGGAGTGCGCTGTCGAGCTGCGTTTCACTACTGGCTTTATTTTTGTTGACAGAACCTTTAGGGCGGCCTCTTTTCCGTGGTGTGACATCTCCACTTCCTGCAGCACTTGGGGGGCGGCCTCTTTTTCTTGGGGGTCCATCATTGGGGTTGCGAGGTGAGGATGGAGTGGTATCCCAATTCTTGCGTAAGTGTGCGCCTCTCTTAGAATCAGACTTGCGAGGCCGACCAGGCCTTCTGTGAGGGGCTGGTGGAGCTCCCTCTGGTGGATCAACACGTGGGTATTTCCTTGGCCGTCCAAGCGGCTTCCATACTTTCGGCTTCTTTTTCCGATCCTCAGGTGCTGGCAGAGGATACTTCCTTGGCCTTCCCCTTTTGGCTGGCTGTTTTGGTCGAGCAGGCTTCTCTTTTGGGGGTGAGACATGTACTCTCCGAGGCCGGCTTGCTGTGCCGTACTGTACCAACTTAAATGCAGGGCGCATCTTGTTTAAAGAACCTTTGGGTCGACCTCTTCCCCTCTTACCATGCTGGGAGCCATCTGTGAGCAGTTTTTGTTTTTTTTTCTTCTGTTCAAAACTTTTTCTTGGTCTTCCCCTCCCTCTCCGAGGCATGTTTGAGATGCCATTTGATGTATCTTGTGTCAACGTCTCGCTGGTATTTGCCTCCACCTTTCTGAGCCAACCGCTCTCCCTTTTTGGCGGGCTTCCATCAGCTTCTGCTTCCCCCTCACTGCTCACCTCTTCCTTCAGTCTGGGTTTCTTATTAGGAGAGCCCTTTGGTCGACCTCTTCTCCTGGGTTTTACAGACCTACCTTCATCTTCTTCACCACTTGACAAACTTTCTGATTTGCGCTTTGTGGATCCTTTTGGACGACCCCTTCCCATTTTAGGAGTATTAGAGCCACCGTTTGGCAAATCTTCAGCAGCAACCTTCTCTGGGGTACTGACAGACTTTTTTGGCCTGCCTCTTTTTTTAGGAGAATGGTCTGTCACAGGATTGCCTTCATTACTGGCCTCTTTCTTAGACCCTTTCGGCCTCCCTTTACCCCTATGTGTTTGCACAGAATTATCAGAATGGACATCTCCTGACCCGTCCTGCACTGTGTGTTTTGGACGCCCTCTTCCTCTCTGGGGCTGTGTGGACCCACCATTGGAAATGCCTGAAACCAGCTCCATTAAGTTAACGTCTGTTACACAAACCTTCAGCTTTTTTGAACCTTGTGGTCGCCCCCTTCCTCTTTTAATTGGATTGCTGCTGGACATGTCTACACTAGACTCCCCCTCATTGCTCACACCATCTCCTTGTTCTGTCTCAGCCATCCTTATTTCTTCTTCCGTACCACTGCCTTCTGCCTGGACTACTTCTGTTAGGTTTGGACCTGTAAATTGGACATTGAAAACCACAATTAGTATTTACTTTATAATAAGTGTACATTCAAGTATTTAATATCGATTACATTAGTGTAAATGTGATCAAACAGGACTTAGATTTTTACACAATTCTGTTTTTTTCACATGAATCCCAAAATATGAACAGAAGAATCGTAAATGAATGCAATCAAACAATGAAACTGTTTCTTGTTTAACTACAACTACAACAATTAAGTTGATTTGAACCAAATTTATCAACAACTATTTTGATAAACTGATTAATCATTAGTCATTTTTCAAGAAAAAATGCAAAACACTTGATGTTTTGGGGGTTCTGAAATGTTTGAATTAGCTGCTTTTATTTGCTTCACATAATATTAAATTCAATATTTTGGGGGTATTGGACAGTTGTTCTGACAAGAGATTTGATGACATCACCTTATAACAAAAAACTCCTGAAATATTAAAAACTTTAGATAGATATAAAATAGATGTTATTTTAACAAGAAAGATTTAGTTAACAAGAAAAAGATTTGGTAAAATCATAATAAAAAGATTTGGTAAAATCATAATAAAATGATAAATGGGAACATATATAGTCTTGCAAAAACAAGCACATTTTCTTAGTATAACAATAAATAATTTCATGTTTAATTTCTACTATATTGGAAATAAGCTTGAAATAAAAAAAGCAGGGAACGACTGACTGATTATCGGTGGTAAAATTCTGCGTTGTCCAATTATCTGTATTGTTATTTTCTTTAACCAAAAACCAATCAAATTTATTAATTTAAAAATGGCTCTGATGCAGCCGCCTGTCTCTGGTCTCTAGTCAGCACTCTATGGTCTGAAGAAATATCCCGCCCACTGCACCATCTGATTGGTTAGACGTCATGGGTAATAGCCTATTACACTGAAGGCTGTTGTGTACACAGACGGACACAGACCAGAGCTGCTCCGGTTCACAAGTGGAACTGTGTGTCGAAGGCAAGACAGCAAACATCGCTGAACTTGCAATAAACATCACAATCCTCTACACTGAAGTTACAACAACACCACACTCTGATGAACAAGTTCATCTGTTGATTCAAGACACACAGGGAAAGAGAGAGAGAGAACAATTGCTGAATTAGTGAAAGTCGCTAAAAGGAACAGAGAGCTGTGAGTGCTGGAGCAGACCTAGAGTTGAAATGTACAGCAGGTAGTTAGACACTGTGATTAGAGAAAAGGAAGAATTACCTGTGATAAAATAGAGTAGCAATAAACACTACTAGTATGAGAAACTCCTGCAACTGGAGATGAGACACTACACTGACTGCAGCACGTCAGCACGTGAATGGCAACTAACTACTGTTACTGAAAAGACACTTTTACTACAGTAGAAATAAAAATGTTCTCAGATTAAAGTACAAAGTAAGTCAGTTAAAAGTACTCTGAGTTAACATGTTACATTTTAAAAGGGGGAAGGGAAAAATTTGGTGATAATAATAATAATAATAATAATATGATAAAACTATTAAAGAACATCTTTAGGCTGCCACATGAATGAGTTCTCAGGTGAGGACAGCACCAAAATCAACCAATTAATTCCAGTCAGGCACTTTGCAGCCTGTGCATACAACTAATAATTAAAGCTGCAAGCAGCGTTGAGCAGGTCCTTGCATTTTTGTGGACACCAGGGGCGCTGGCCGGAGGCCGGTCACTGCCGCCCTGCATCATCACAACCACGCCACACCGCACTCACAAGCAGGCACAGACGCGCTATTCAACTCACAACTACTCATAATTTTCACACTGAATCATACAAAGGTTGTGATGCATTTTCTGACCAAGATTGGAGAAGATTGGCAAAAATATATAGGAGTTACAATGACTTCCTGTCCGTTCAACAACGCGGCGTTCAACAACTGTGAAATAGAATACACATGCCTACCAATTTTCATCCATCTAGGTGAATCCTACTGCAGGGGCTACTGTGAAACATGACATTACTCTGTCATGGCGAAGCCACGAAATTTGCCATGCGCCCGCAATTTCGCAATTTAAGATCACAAAGGTCTTAATATGGTATGCACCAAATGTGGAGCTGATCTGATTAAAACTCCAGGAGGAGTTCATTAAAATTAAACCAAAAGTGCACACTAAATTCAAAATGGCAGACTTCCAGTTGAATTTAGCTTATGGGTCAAGAGGCTTTTTTGTAGCGCTCAACAAGGTAGACATGCCTACCAATTTTCATACATCTAGGTCAAACGTGCGGCAGGAAATCCTTTACTATATGTAGGATCATCCCATCGAGTTTCGTGAACATCCGAGGACCTCGATGTTGAAATGGCCCTACGTTCGGGGGCGCTATGGAGCCTGCTGGACACGCCCTTGCCCAATCACTATTGAACTTTGCATTTTGTAACAGTCTGGAGGTGTGTGCCAATTTTCATGAGTTCTTCAGTATGTCAAGGCCCTCAAAAATCTAATATTCCAGCAGAAAAGTAATAATCTCTACAGAAACAATAGGTCCACTGGGCCCTGGCACGCTCAGTGTTCGGGCCCTAATTACTAATATACACTAAGTTGTCAGTTTATTAGGAACATCTAGCTAAAACTGATGTAGACTAATACAACAGTCTGGCAGTAAATCTTACTTCATGAAGGTTATAATGTTCAGTTTGTAATAAAAATCGTTTCAGACAGTTGTCGATTCAACCTTATGATCATTATGGAGGAAGTAGTGTGTGTAGCTTTATTACATTATACAGAAGTGTTTTTGTTATTTAGCTTACTTTCAATTATATGAATAGGGTTGACAACATAATAGAAAACACCTGGATGCAACGGTGAGTGTCCTTATAAAGCAGTAGTTTTGTGTTGGCATATCGGTTCCAAATATTGGTTATTGGTCTCCTCGATTACCGATAATTGGTATCGGCCCTGAAAAAAAACATATTGGCCGATCCCTATAAAAAAAGTGGTACCTGATTAAAGGGTTACATAGGCCATATTGATAATCTAAACCTATGTACCTATCTTAATATGGTGAAATAATATGTAATATGTTGAAGTACACATTTTAAAATTTACCTTCGATTGATCAATTTGCTAAAATAGACTTGTTAACATTAGTTACATATTCGGGAGAACTCATAAGCCTACTCACTTGTATCTATACACTCATTATTTACATAAAAATCAATTACCATGAGCTTTTTTAAACTTTATTTATGAGTCAGAACATTTTCTATATCCAAGTGAGACTGTCAAATGCTTTAGTGATGCACTCATACCAGCCAGAGAATGTTTTCCATTTCAGAAAAACTGTTATTAATGAAAACCACATTTCTGGAAAGTAAATAAATACTATTTTCTATCCTAATGAAAATCACAGCGAGCAAATACGATCTACACAAATAATCTAGTCAGCAGAGTAAGACAGTATACACACATAGCATATTTTTAAATATTATTTGGAAAATAATTGATAAAATTTGCATATTGTTATTATTATTAAAAGGATGGGTTTTGCACGGCCATGTCTATTGTCTGGAGTGCAATCTTTCAACGGCGGGAAGCTGCACCGACGGAGAAGTGCTCAGGAGGCTAGCAACAACATGTGGACACTTAACGTCGCTGCAAGCAAATACTAATATTTTTTTTGTTCTTGGGCTACATATTTACATATTGAAAAAAATGCAATTTAATTTAAAAAATCATACAGACCACATGCATTATCAGCTGCAACTGAAGGACCGTAAATTTGATCAGATTTAGGGCCTTAAACAATCGCGATGACTCTGGACCAGATTGTTTTCCAGGTAATAGTCAGCTTCAAAAATCGACGGCGATGGAGAAAGTAGCACGCATTGCAAAGCAGATAAAATGGAGTAATGAACAGAGTGCATATCTCACCTTAAAGAAATCCTCGGCAGGATTTTAGTTTAATTTTTCACCAAATACTGGTTCATCACACAGCCCGTAAAGTGAAGTACGCTTTTATTGTTGCTGTGGTGGCGGTTTAAATTTGCGACCGCTTCCGGCCGTCCGTGACGTTCAGGAGGCTCCGGAAGAAACAGCAGAGGAGAGTTTGAGTTCCCCTCCCAGGCTGGTACTGTGACCCCCCACATACACTGCCCATATGCAGGACCTAGATTTATACCATGATTTATATCCACATTTGCAATGCAATTTAATTGCCTCCACTTTCACACTGCTATCTCTGACACTACACAGACCACAAAGTATCTTCATATTGTGAGTGTTTTACTTCAATACACTTTATACTTACAATTTATGTCGTCATATATAAGTATTTGTATTAAGTATTTGTTTTTTCATTCTTAATTTTAAGTATGTCCTCATAATATATGTAGTATACTGGACATTTGACTGCATCTGTCTGTGTGTTGTATTTCTGCTGCTGACACTCAATAAAGTTTGTGTAGCAGCTATTTAGTCCATTAAAGAAAGCCGTCGGAGCGTTGAGTGGGCTCTTACCTGTGACGCATTTGCACAAATCCATTGCTTAGTCCATAAGAGTTTGACACTGTTTTTTTTTTTAAACATCAGCTACTGATCAGCAGTTGTGGTGTTAGAGAACTTAAATCAAAACATAAAGGTCAACATAAAATATCGGAGTCTCACTCACCCTCCTTGTCTGAATCCCGCCACACTAATGAACAGGTAAATAAAGTGAAACCACACCCCTGTGTCCACTGCCGGAAGTGATAATCAAATTAACGTGTGCAACCAAAACAGATAAACAACGCTGGCAAAATGCACATTTTGGCTCCTACAGTCTATCTTTTCTTATATCTTATCTTCTCTGAAAAGAAACAACACCAACATAATATCGCACAACCACGAGAATTAAAAGCATCACTCCCAGCTTGATACAAATGATATTTGCAAGTTTACATAATGTGCTGTAGTAGGATACAAGAAGATAACACCCTTAAAAAAACAGATATATTAGTGGTAAAGATGTGACTACAATTAAACTGAGGTGTATAATACAGGCAAGTTGATCAATGATTCTGATCATGCAACATTGCTTCATTTGGTCTCATGCTCACACAACATAAAAGAAAAGGGCATGAGCAAAGTTAACAATTTTACAACCACATCCTTGATTTTGCAGAAAGAAAAATCAAATTTCTTCAACCTTTGTTCAATGAAAATATTTTGAAATGTCATACTGACCTCACACTATGAGACTAGTCAGCTGTGTTTCAGCTACCGTTGCACTATGTAGGGCTTAGTTTGGTTGGTATGTCTACTTCATCAACATCTGATACAATCTATGTTATATTTTGCCAAAAATATTGTTACAACTTACCCAGAATATAAGGTAGTATTGTGTGTTCCTCTTTGATTCCTTTTGGTAAATGCTAACATCATATTTTGAATCTATTAAAACTGAGCATGGACATACAGTCATGAATGTAAGTATTTAAGCAGCCTCTAGACCTCTAGACAGCAACTGCGCATAATGCTGACTTGTTCAAACTCTTCAGACATACTTTTTTAGAAGCAAACTAGCAACTACATAAAATATTTATTTGACTCTGAAATATAAAGTAGTGGAGTAAATGCTATCACAAAGTGGACAGTTAAGTGAAATATGATGTATTGATTTTTTGTTATTTAATTTAAATTACGTACATTGTTTTACTTTAGTTTATGCATTGCCACCTCAACCAAGCACTGTGACTGCGGGACTGTAACTCAGTAGTGCCCCCTAGAGATGAATCTGATGAAATGTGGAACATTTACTGTGATGGAGGAAAGTAACACGACTGATGCAACTATGTAGCACCATGATAAACAATATAAATTATAAAATTCTACTGACAGAAACATGTTTACATAATCTCATAATAAAATTCCTCTAATTCTAAAAACTAGAATTGTAATAATAATATTAATAATGGTCTAAGAAAAGATGGTATGTTAATGTTTGGTATAAACCCAAATTACAAACATGGTTTCATAAAATTGGTTTAATTGTTACCCTGAAGAGAAATTGATTTGTTTGTAGTCAATGATTTAAGGGCTATGCCTTTCAGTAAAATGTACGTCATTTCTGATGAGTTCTTATTGACGGAAGAATACATACATTTTAGTTGTATTCTAGGAAGGGAATCTAGCAGATTTGGCAGACTTTATTTGAAGAATAGGATAGGAAGTTGGTTGCACCACTTTTTCCCTACTGCACTGGTATTTCTGTTGTCTCATCTCGGCATGTGTATGTGCATGACAATATCCAAAAACGTCAGATCTTCAGGCCTATATTTCAGTTTAAAGAGGGATTTCATTTGCATGACTGTAAGAGAAGGGGAAGAAAACGATGGGCTAGTTGTGGCCGGCTTAACTGCTTTAATATATTTGGTTTGAAGTGAGGCAATGTCACTTTTACGAGAAGAAATAACACATTCTTCCTCAAATGAAAAGTTTAATGGTGAATTCAATACACTCAGGGTTTTACCAGCCTTATCTGGTCTGGCATGACCAGTAGCTTATAGTGGCTAATAATAATTTTTTTTTTTTTTTTTTACAAACTTTATATTTTACTGTGTAACAGTCAATACTGAGCTACTGTATTGCCATTTACCATTATGCTGTAACTAGAGGCCACAGTAGCAGCGGTTCAGAAAAATTATTCATAGCTGATCATACGTAAGTAGTTACCGTAATTAAGTTAATATATGGTTTTCACTTTTAAAGTCTTCCCTCATATAAAGACTCAAAAGTACAAGTACCTAAAATTATGCTTGAACACAATTACAGAGAAAAAGCACATAACTACATATTTTAGGTTGGTCAGCCTGAGTGCAGCTCTGAGGTGGAAATTTCCATTAAAAGATCTGCCGACAAAAGACCAGCCTAATTCTTATTTAAAGGGGGTGTGACTGATTTATAAGATAACATTTTATTGATCCCACACGGGGAACCTGAAGTATAACAGCAGCTGAAGTACATCAGCAGATGCATAGTATAGTTTAGTAACCTTAGAAAACTGTAACAGGCCTGCAATATACATTATGAGCATAAAATACTGTATGCATATAATCTAGCTCCGTCTTGTCTCTCCTGTACCTCTCCACAGAGGGGAACCATATTGACAATGGAACAAAAGGCATGGGGGGAAAAGGCCAGAAAAAAGAGGCAAATTAGAGAGAGGCAGATTATGTTGCACAGGGTAGTTGGATAAGGGGGTGGAGTATGAGGTAAGGGCAGAGTGATGAGGTCAGCATCAATGAGAGGAATGCAAGAAAAGAGAAAGAAATATGCAAATTGTGTTTATATGTGTGTGAGGAGGGGAGAGACAGAGAGACAGAGAGACAGAGGGAGCGAGAGAGAAGCTGTCAGTTCAAAAGAGGGAGAGAGAGGCTGAAAGAAAATGACAGACGTGGCCGGAGGAAAGGAAAGGAGCGCTTGAGAAAGACAACCCCTGAGAGACTGTGTGCTGAACCCGCTGCCCCGTCTCAACCCTCCTCCTCCTCCCTCCCTCCTCTCTCCCTGTGTGCTTTGCCATGGTTACCAGACAGGGCTCCCAATGCAGCCAGTTAATGTGTTTTTCAGCGGCAGGCCCGAGCTGGGTACTAATGTGGCTCAGTCTGTCTCCTGCACAATCAATGTCAACTGTCCTGGGATGCACAAACACATGGAGGGCTCAGAGCCAGGGAACACTGAGCCACCCTGGCTGAGCGTCAGGGCGAGAGTCTGAAAAAAGACCACGTCACTTTCATTTATTCACCTGAAAACTGCAGCTGTGGCGGTTTGTTAAGTGGTCAGAAAAATGTGGCAGTGAAGAAGCTTGATTTGTGCTCTCTGTTGGAGCCTAATATCACATGTTGATCTTCACTGCACTAATCTGAAACATTTATCGCACATTCAATTCCTGACTGGGTGAGCAAAAATGCTGCCTAGACTGTTTGTGTGCCACAAAAGAAAAGAGCTGATTACATTTTTTAAAAAATGTTTTTTCAGTTTTTGTTGGATTTACATGGTATTTAACAAAAACAATACAAGTTTTCACAATTTCTTGAATTTTATTGTCATCACAAAAAGGAAAATCCAGAGCAAGTTGCATATCATTCATCCATGGAAATTATGGAAAATTTATGAAATGAATCAACTATTTTGACAATTGATTAATTGCTTAGGTTATTATTCAACCATTTTTCTGACAGCAAACTAAACATAATTAGGTTTTGGACTGTTTTGGTACACCAAACATGCTATCTGTATATGTCACTGTCAGCCTGGGAAATTTTTTGTCTTTTCATAAAATTAACCATCAAAGCGTTTCCTTCTTTTAACTACAGGTCTTCAGTGTTGTTATTTTCAGTGTCTGTGAACGGATTTAAAAAATCCCATGTGAATCATATATCGGGGTCATGACCCTTGGCTGCCTTCTTATTGAACCGTGTAACTGTTCATCTCACAAAGTCGGCCAAAAGGTACTGCCCCCTCCAGCAAACCACGGTGTCTCTTCTTGGCTTTTCCTGATGTCTGGAAAGTTTGGGGAATTCTCTTCGGATGACTTCATGCATTCAAAACATCTCTTACACATTTCTGATATTTGTGATAATCTCATGACATGTTGTCTGGCAATGTAAGAATGTTTCTCTCAGTCTAATGACAGGAAATGTCGTGGTCTCCAGAGGCAACTGCATGCACCTTTGTTCCCAAGGACCTCACCTGTGACCTTTCATATCATCACAGGTTAAGGGTCTCAGGGACAATGACGCACACCGACAGACACCGCTGGTCTGAAAATGCAGGAGCTGACGGTCAGCTGCTCAATCATCCTCGTCCACAGTTCAAATCCAAAGTCTTAAATATTACTGCAAGTTGTGAAATTTTAACATACTAAAATATATTTCAGTGACGTATGTCGTATATTTATTGTGAATTATTTTGTTAAGCCCGTGAGATTAACTTTTCTAAACCTGCACATAAAAACATTTGAATTACTTACATAGCATCTTTATACATTATAACAAAAATAGACTCTACGTCATACATCATATTTGATGATTACCGTTGTTTGTTATCGATGCCGATGCAGTCCGACACGAAATGTTTCGTCTGCATGAACTGGACTGGATCACAGCCTGCAAAAGACAGAGGAAAATGTTAAAATACATCACTAAACATATAAATATCAATTCTCACAGCAGTATTTATCCGTTCAATACATTTTCAGGGCCCTTTGACTGTCTTTCCTTCCTGACATAGCCAGCGCCTGTTATTCAGTGCAGGTCTGTGCAGTAAGACGTTCAAACAAAATGCCCCCTGCTGGCAGACAGATAGACAAAGCATTTGAAGGCAGGCGCACATACGCAGAGCAAAATCCTCAAATTTAACGTATAAATCGGATTTGCATATGGGATGAACATACGACCGCCTGGCCTATATGAGCGTTAAGCTCCAACAGAGCGGTCATACAGTTCATAGACACACACACATACACTCTTTGCTTGTGCACATGCATGAAACATCCACAGACAGCTGTGCCTGAAGCCGCAGACAACACTGTCGTCTTATATTTCCTACAGGCCTTGTGATCTCACAGGATTATGCAATCACTCCCCCATGACAAAGATGTTCAGCCTTGAGGGAGTAACACTGATTTACTCTTCCCCAGACAAAATAAATGTCACACAAGCCTGACACTGCAGATGCCACATGAAGAATATGAGCCAGGGTTCAAACAACTGGTACACAGCTGAAAAGCTCCATTTGCATCACATGTAAGTCTGTGCAGACGACAGCTTTATCGTCCGCCAACAATCAAGAACATGTGTCTCTAACTTACAAAATCTGTCTGTGGCCAGGTGCACACACATGCAGACGAACATGCAACTCCACAAAGGCACACAGAGCATGAAGCCTTTTGCTGCCTCTCTCTGTTTCCTCTTTGTCTCTGTGCTTTGAGATATTTTCCTCTGTCCCAGTTTTATGAGCGCCTCTGCTGCTCTTTGAAGCACCAGAGACAAAGACCGGAGGATGAAACCAGAGGCTAAAAGAGAGAATGAAGTGAAATATTCTCATGTAAAAAAATAACCTATGTCAAAAAGAATAAACATGAAGGTGGACACAAATGACGGAAAGATGGCGGATGGACGTGGTCAGTCGAATTGTCTCGATTTGTTATCCGGCCCGCTCAAGTCATCCTGAACTCACCATTTGCCTTTGCCTGGTGTTCCTTACATGAACACATGCACACATTTATACTCATGTCCGTATGCACATGCATACAACAAGTGCATGTACATAAAAGAGGTACGCGCGCACACACACACACATACACACATAACACAACGCACTCTTACGATGAGTTATTGATCCGTTTTCCCCCTGAGAGAAAATAAGCATCAATTAATCCAGTGGTAAAGGAAATA
The DNA here is from genome assembly GCF_002814215.2 of Seriola lalandi dorsalis. NCBI lineage: Eukaryota > Metazoa > Chordata > Actinopteri > Carangiformes > Carangidae > Seriola > Seriola lalandi. Next base: position 1,411,490 of record NW_019524961.1, on the reverse strand, counting down.
ACGCATGATAAAACCTATCCTGCCCCATCTTCAGTCTTCCTTTTCTCTGAGCGAGTACGCGGCGGTGAACAGAAAAGCTATTCCCCTCTCGCTACCCCTCCATCTCTCGCTCTCCTCTTTTTGTCTCTCCTCTTCTTCTATCCCTCTCTCAGGCGCTGTCCCTGGCTCTGTTTTGTGCCTGTTTCCCTCTGCCAAGTCACATCACTAATTCTCCAGGCGATTAGAGTCCGAGCAAGCAATGTCTATGAGGCAGGTACGCTACACACAGACACACACACGCAGACACACACGCAGACACACACAGTATAACACACACGGACAATTGCATTGATTCCATTATCTGGTGCTGTACCAACACCCCCACTTCCCCCAACCCCCAACCACCAACAGAGCCTCCATCTATGACCCTCTCCTTTCATAAATCTGTGTCACCTACATACATCACGCACAAACACATGCACGCATGCACTCACACACTCACACACACTTATGCAAGCATGCAGTATCTCCAGCTATCGCTCTTTCTTCTTCTCTAGCCTGAACACTCTCTATCACTCTGTCCCCGCCTCCCTCTGCTCTGTCTCAGCCCTTCCCCTCATTTTCATCATTCCCTCCTTGTCTCTCCCCCTCTCTTCCCCCCTCTCCTACTCTAACCCCTTACATTTTTTCCAGGCGTGACGTCCCGTCTCGCCCCATCTTGCAGTCTACGTTCACACGATGCCGTGTCTCTCAACATGGGTGTCTATTACTCTGTGTTTGTTTGAGTGTGTTTGAACTTGCGCTGTTATGTTCGTGCATCTGGAGGAGAGAGAGAGTCAACGTGTTCAGAGGGAGGCGCATGTGTGTGAGGTGTGCGCGCGCATGTCCTCGTGCACTGCTGTGCACACATGCATCTGTGTGAGAGGGCTCGTGTGTGTGAGGAAGGGAGGGAACGGAGGGTGGGGGTGGGAAAGGGGTTGGGGGGATCTCACAGACGGAGGCTGTGGATTTCACACAGCATGAGGATCAAAGCCACAGCAAGCCCAAAGGTGATTAACCTCCCAGCCTTTCTGACCACAACACTGCTGCTCTTCTTCCATATTTCATTAACACAACAGTCCACTATCTGCACAGTTCATCACACATCTATCTAGCTGCCTTTTTCGCACAAATTCCCAAATATCCTCTGTCATATGGTGAGCGATAAGAAAGCTGTCAACAAATTGTGAAACCTCAATTTCCATCATAGTTGAACTTTGTCCATCTTTGTACATTTAAAAGAAAAACTCTCAAAATTACACTTCATGTGGGTGAAAATCTGTGAAATTTGTTGCGACAATCTTCAATAAATCAAGAAATTTTTTTACTTTCATGCTGTTTTGATAAAACGGAATATAATACAATAAACCTAACAGCAATTAATAAGAAATTACAGATGCTAACAGGACAAAATATGCAACAAAATATCGGTCGGCATCATGTATCAAATGTCAGCATTAAATGTAAAAACAAACGCAGGAATCGGCCAACGTTTATAAAATAGCGAGTGGCAGGCGTCTCTATTGTGACTGTATTTCCTCTTGAATTGGAACATGCCAGGGAGTCGTTTCTTTGTGTGCGTACAGAAAAGAGCAGTGCTCGGCAGAGATTGCTGATATATGCTCTTTTTTCCCTTCCTCGCTGGAGCACTGCAACGCAATGCGGATACTGAGTGTCTGAGCCACTAGCCAGACACACTGGGGGACAGAGGGGGGTGGCGGTGGTGGGGGGTGGGGTGGCGGCAGGAAGGAGAGGGGAAGGAGAGGGGAAGGAGGCGGAGGCGGTAAGCAAGTTCACACACAGCCCCGAGTTTCAAGACACACTGATACTAATGTCTGGGCACACTGTCATTATCTGCCATGAATACAGAAAGCAGCATAGATAGTTAACTCTGGAGATTGTTTTGTCAACTGAATAAAGATGCACTGAAAACGACTTGCAAAATCAAACAAAAACGACAAATGTCTTGCCGTAAAATTCTTCATTTGTGCAGTATCTAATACAATAAGAAATGTTAAAAATCCAAGGCCTTATCATAATGCAGTTTAAATTCATTTAAATCAAGCTTGATGGATCCGAACCCGATGTACAGATTAAACTGACACTTCTTACTTTACAGACTGCTGACACACAATGAAATTATTTAAAATATGAGTTTTCTAAAGAGGGGACTCTCCTGTTTTACTGGTTTCAGCATTCCAGCTTAATGTTGTCTAAAGAGACACTCTGTGTTTTTGTGCACGGCATGCTAAGAAACAAACAGCTATCGATAGTTGGCTCTATACCCCATTGGACTGCACCAAATAACAAATCAAACAGCACTGCAGAGCAAGGTGCGTATATTGATGTCTGGATTAGCTGGACCTCGACAGCAAAACCTGATTAGTATTTCAGATGTTTTAGATTTAAAGTCGGTGCAGAAACAGTTTTGAACCTTGTTTTTGTGTCATTATTATTATGAGCTTGGAATTGAATTTGCTGAAGGTGAAGTGTACAATTATTTTAATGGATTTAATGCGAGGACTATCAGTGCATCTCTTTTGTCCATCACTGTAAAATACATCCACCAGACACTTAGTAAAGCAGACCTTGAAAAAATTTTTTTTTTCAACTGTACAGACAAAAAGAGAATATACTGTGTTACTATTTACAAAGTGGATCAACCTCAGAATATTACTCTTGTTTAATGTAGTTTACAGCCCTCTGTATTGACCTTTATTCCCATCCTTATTTATTCCTATCCTCCTATAAAAAGTCGTCATTTTTAGAACTTTTTGTCCTTTTTGTCCATGTAAGTCTTCGTACTCACCACTTGAAGAAGCATGAAGGTTGACGGCATTCATATGAAGTCTGGGTGACACCGCAGGGAAAGCTAGAAGGTTGTACAGTTATCTCCAGGCTGTTTATTATGCGAAACCATACAACCAACTACCTCACGCTGCAGAGCACCGGAGCAGGGTCAGCACGAGTCTCTTCCTCTTCCTCGCAGGGTCCTCCTATTACTTTTGTCTGTCCGTCTTTGTCTGTCTCTACCTATCGTATGTCCTACCCTTATCTTCCATTTCATTCATAATCGAGTACATTCATCACAAAGCTACGTTTCAGATTAACACAATCTCTACATACTTTAGTGTATTTTCCAAGAAATGTGAAAATATTATTTCATCACAAGAATTAGACTGTGGCATATCTCTAGTTTCAACCAAAATCTAATTAAGTAATATGTTGGATTTCTCTTTTTTTTAAAGCTTAGCCTGTGGCTACAAGATTCAAGTATAATACTGTGATATTGTTGGAATTTAAACTGATAATATTGAAGACTCACTCCACTTACTGCACTCCATGCATTTTTGTGGACTTGTCTCCCTCTTGTGGGTAGACACAGAACATAGACCACCCCCCCTCCCACTAGAGGCCAAGGCTGTCTCTGAATACAAAGACAAGCACTTAACCTGCAGTTGCTTACTGTAGGCGTCTGCCTGACCTACTTCTGCAAGTGGAGCTGGTGGAATCTTCCACATCTTCAAAGACTCCATTCAGCACTACTGAGCAGTACTTCATTGTCATTCTGAGGTTAAAGTCGAATACTCCTGGTCTGTTAGGTAGGTTAGATATCACAGCCTCAGCTGGTCGAAGGAACAACATTTCTCCTTGTTGTGTGAATTCTTAACTGTCTATGGTAGTATTTTACCTCAACATATTAAACAACAAATATTAAGATTTAATCATATATTGAGGCTGCAACTAACATTTCTTTCTCATTATCAATATTATATATTATATATTATTATTATTATATTATTATTATTATTGATGCAACAGAGTCACCAGGATGTGGTCAGGGAGGATTGCAGGCGTATAAAGTGCACAACTGTCGGACTGGATTTTGCTTCCACATTCCACAGAGTCTGTGGTTTTAGGTAACAAAAGCCCTTTGGTGAAGGCTAGGGAAATATTGTGGTTTTAGTTAAATGTTAATAAACACATCGTGTCTTAAATCAATGTGTGCTTTTTCTGTATCAAACCAGACTACTATTCTTCCTTAACTTTTACCAAGTGCTGTGAGTGTACTGCAAGATTGTCTATTTTAGCAGAAAACAAATACATCGTCTGCAAACATTTTACTGATACCTTCAGTATAAACATATTTGCAATCTGCAAAATATGTAAAATTAAGATTAAGATTTCGATTACATTAATAGAAAATGTAATCTGGTCGCAAACATGTTTCCTTCAAAAAGTGTTTACTGTTTCTTAGTTGTATATAAATGTACTTTCTATGAGACAAGGTTGTTCAGTTATACCTCCCATTTCATTATGACTGCACTGTAATTTTAACTATTCCAATCTAGTGTTTTATTCAATTTTAGCTTATTTTTATCTTCTATGTATTCTATTCTATTTATATGCCTGTCTACTTATATCTTGTCTTAATGCCTTTTCTGTTGTATGTAAAGTCCTTTTGATTGCATTGTTGAAAGGTGCTATAAAAATAACCTCACCTTCCATTGCCTAGGCTTCAAATTAAGTGTGAGTTGTATTTTTTGCTTTTTTGCCCCACTGTCAGGTTTTGTCCTATTTCACTTTTGCCTGTCATGTAACTTAGGACATGTTTCACCAAATTTACAACTTTCGATCTGTGATTTGCAACCTTTTTTTTCTCTTTTTACTAATTTTGCACCTTTTACTAATCAAAACGAACATCACACTTGACACGTGACCCACACATGAGCATGTGAGAGACCGGTGGGACCTGCAAATCTATCTCAGAATTACAAGCAATTATTTATGAAGTTAATGAGGTTGCAATAGTTTGCAATTTGTAAGCTTGCAGGTCACTTTTATGAAAAAGGCCCCTGGTTCTTTTGAAGCATTCTAAGATAATTTTTGTATGTTCTCTCCAATTCTGTCTCTGTCCACCTAGCAACCACATCAAGGTAAAAAATATTTTTCAAAAAGCTTTGTGTTCCTAAAAAGACCAACTGACCTTGTGGCGGTGGATTATTATCAAATGTTACCAAACAGAATAGCTGAAGTGAGGGTCTTTGTATTAACAAGGCCAAACAATGTCAAAGATGTGAAGCACCCTACAAAGAAGCCAGTAAATGATGGTGGCACATGGTGTCACCTGTAGAAATGGCAATGCTTCTTACCAGCCATAGATATATGGGT
>NW_019524961.1:1337645-1406280 GCF_002814215.2 Seriola lalandi dorsalis | reverse complement strand
GGTGGGTGGGTGGGACATATGAGTGAGTGCATGAATGAGTGGAATGAACTTGAAAATACAAATACAAAAGCAGCATTTTATCTTGATTGAGTTCAGTTAATGTGTGTCAGTTTGTTTATTTACTTTTTCTTCATCAGAATCTCGGGAATGGTGTCAGGAATCTCAACACATTTAAACAGGACAATTTGATTTGCAATATTTAATACGGCATTTTAAGGCTAAGGCAGAAACTGGTGCATTGTAGAGCACTTTTTGATGTAACAAATAGGATCTAATGGGTGAGTAATTGGAAGGCAATTTGGAGTAACAGCACTATCCAGTCAATCTCCCTCATTATGCTCCATAAATAATGGGGTGCACCCACACATTCGACATCAAGCTAAGGTGATCTCCTGCAAAAGCAGCAAATTGGCTGTTGTTAGCAGTCAATGGCTGTATTTTGACACTCCTGTGTGCCTCAAGGACTCATTGATTACTTGATAGCTGCTGCACAGCAGCGTTGCTAGGCCTCCTATTTAGCCTGGTCATTGCACCAAAAATACAACCTTTAAGTCTCAGATGACTGGGACCTCACTGATGAAGCTGGATTCAAACACATTAGAGGTGTATCACTGATTCCTCAAAACGGTTACTCACTCTATTGTCTGCCAGGACCAGAACTGCGTACTAATATGTATGATAAAGAACAGGTAAATGAGTGATGATTAATGGCTGTGTTGGGTCTTGTTCAATTATGTTACGTGGATAAAACCATTTGTAACCAGTCTCAACTTGTTGACTGTACTAAAGATTTACCATTTTACTATTATTAAATTAAAAATTAACCAACTAAGTGTTAACTTCAAAATGTATGGCAGCACCATGTGCTTAATAGAGACATAGATTGTTTTTTTTTAATTGGCCAGCTTCCAAATGCAAACCCATTCACCTCGTCTCTCTCCACTGCCCTCTGCCATGCTAAAAGCCCACCCTCCGCCTACCCTTCATTTTCTTTCTTTGGCCGTCCTCCTGCCTCTCTAAGTGCCTCTTATTTGTCCTTCATCACCGAACATTTCAGGCCTCAAAATCTTTTACAACTTTTTTTTTCTCAGACAATCTCTCTGTTCATACCAACTAAGTCTCCCCCCCTTCATCCCCTTGATTCCTCTCCTCCCCTTTTTAAACCTCTCTCACCGTCTCATTCGCAGTCGAATCACGCATGAATGCGGCATGGTTGTGCCAATGCCAGCTCTTTGCCAATCTGCCTGGGTGTGTTTGTTTGCCAATGCGAGTCTGGTGGGAAGTCCCTGCACTGGAGGCCGAGGTGGCAGATAAGCCCGAACCCCGGCTGGTGTCGGTTCAGGTGAAGCTTTGTGAGGATTACAGTTCACCCTCTTGAGAGAGCCAAGCAAAGTATATATCTAGGTACCAAAATCACCAAAATGTTAATGAACTTGAAATTTGTAGAAAACTGGTTGTGCTACCAGCGCATCAGAATCCCAAAGATCTAAATTTATATATACATGTATAGTCATGTCATGACTACCACTACTATGACCTCATGAAAACATGAGGCTTAAGTCAAACATTAGTTAGTAAGTTAGTAAGTAGTTAAATCAGTATTAGCAATTGTACTTTCTCATAATTTATAACAACATTCGATTAGTGTCCAAACTATTTGATGATAAACAATTTGGCCCATGAGCAACATAACAACTACTGTGTTTATGTAAACCTCTCAAATTTAATTTATCAGTAATTTATCAGGAAGTTTGTTGATTTAATTTAAATTGTTATCACATACAATAATGACTCTGGGGATATGGATAATCATGTACATGATCATCACGTACTAATCTTGCCTAACAACAGCTGAAACAATACTGAGTGACAACATATTCTTTCTCAGTCATCATTGCTAAAGTAATTAGTTGTATTTTGAGGGAATATCCACTGCATGCATTTCAGATTTTGTTTGAAAACTCTCAGGAGGTACTTATCCATTATGAACAACAAAATCTCTGCTCCTTTGATAAGAAGGATTTTGGTTAAGGAAAGGCACGCAATTTATAATAAGCATATTCAAGAAAGAAGTGAACATTTAAAATCAGAAATTTTGTTTCCTGATTTCACCTAAACTAGACGTAAAATTTATGGCCATGACTTCTAAGATGGAATCAATTACGAAATTTTGAAAACTGGTGACATGACAACAGGAAATATTCTGAAAATATGTATAAAATACATGAAATTTGTCAACAACAGTGAAGGGTTAGAGAGGAAAGGAAGGAAAAGAAGACCTTGTGGTGTTTTACATGAAAAACACGACAAAAAAGAAAAAACAAAATTGAGTGATTGACTAACAGGAGAAATATTTAATCAGAGAAAATTACTTAAAGCAAGCACAGAGCTGCCGTTTCTGTCAATTGAAAAAAAAAAAACATTATTAAAAAAATACCTAGAACAGTTAGGCTCTGCTGTCAAAGATTGAACAAAGATTTCAGGTGGCTTTCAACCACTCATCGTCTTTGAGAAGTGACGCACAAAGAGTACCACCCAAAAAATGTAGGGGCACAGAGGAGCGAAATCTGCCCAGTGACAGCAAATAAACTGTTAACCACAGCTATGAATCGTCTGGCAAGTGCCACCTCAACAGGAATGCAGGCCTCAGACAGTGGTTCTCAAACTCAGGGCCAAGGACCGCTGATGGTCCAGTTGATTTTATAGAGGGGCACAATCTGTTTAGGTGAACATAACTGTTTTTTAATTAAGATAATTACAAAAATTTGAATGAAAATTGCGGTAAAACAGAATAAAACTAGGATGAGTGACTATGTGACAAGAAAAAATGAGTATGTGGATAGGCAAACAAACAGACACATACACAGATAATTTCATAAATGAAATATTCTCAAAAACATGTAGAAAATTTACATTTCACTTTACTAATGCCTACAACAGAATGGATCAGTACTTTCGCAGTAATATCGTTTAAAAAAGAAGTCATTTAGAGATTAAACTTCTCCTCTGTCCCCTCCAAAACTGGATCTGACCCTGAGTCGCGAGGACTCGGACCTGAGATCCCCATTGATGCTAATGCACCTCTTCAGTCAGATGACAGCTTGGTGCAGGGGCAGGATAAGTATCTGCTACTCACAAACCATAAATTATTAGCTCTCTCAGGATAGAATGAGACTCTGTAGTGCAATTTCTCCCAAATCCCCCCCCCCTTCACTCTCCTTGTACCTTATTTACAAAGGCAGAAAATGTTACCATGGGAACACACTACTAGGCAACCTCAGTGGCTTGGCATGATGCCCAATGGTTGCTAGGGCACTGTTGTCAATGGCTATTGGGTTGTGTGGGCCAGTATGTGTGTGTGTGCATGTCCTGCATATATGTGTGTGGTGTTGTGTGTGAGTAGGAGAGGCACTGTGTCCATGTTGGTGTATGTGTGTTCACAAATGTGTACAATGCACACACCACTTCACAGCTTGAAAAAAATGTAAATGAACAATTTAATGTTCTTGTTCCATAATGAGGGCTTTATATGCATCCAATATGTCATTATTTTAAATAATATGTACCTTTTTGAATTGGTTTTCTTATTGCTTGTTTGACTCCGTGGGTGACAAATGATGGGAGGCAGCTTTTGTTGGCTAATATACTCTAACCTTTTTTTTTGGTAAAGTGTGTGTGTTTGTCTAAGAGAAAGAGGGGACAGAGAATAATCAAGCAAGCAGTTATGTTAGGTCCCATATGCAATTATTTTGAATAACATGCATGATGGCTCTGAGCTTTAGTCTTTTTACAAAAGGTCTTATTGTGTGATAGCTAATAGTTGAGTAGTAGTCTGGTTATAGTGGCGGCAATATAACAATTTTGCTTCATTACACACTGTCAGTAAGAACAAACTTGTTTTTTATGATGAGAATAAGAATAAAAGAGACAAGAGGAGACAGAAAGAGGCAGCCAGAGAAGAAAAAGAACCCGCGAGACATAAAAATGCTAGTGACTCTCTGTATATTTGGAGCTGACGTTCTCCATCACTAGCTCTGATCTCTCAAGCTGTTTGCTCTCTCTTTCATTTCAGTAAGATTCAAAGAGTCTTTGTTGGTATAAACGGGAAGAAACAGATGTTGCCAAAGCATTTACCTCACAACCAGGATCTAGTTTGAGGTTTTTCCCATGGCTCTCTTCACACTGGGGAGCTTCTGTGGTTGACCACGGCATTCCTGAAATCAGCAGAGCATCATGCAGATTATCAGCATACCACAGGATAGGAAGGGGAACATCAATAAACACATTGAGCCATGAAGTTGGGATAAGTAAATAAATAATGTCAGCCACCCAGACAAGACCCTATCTGGGCTTTTATCCAGGCCACATAGCCTTGCAATGCCGTTTGCAGCAAAAATCATCCCAGACTCGATCATGAAAGAATACTACAAGACAATTCAAATCATAATAGACCAATCCCTGATTAGAGATGAAGCACTTTGCAGCACAAAGAAATGAATGGAAGTACATGCATTTATGACAGAGGACGTATCAAACATTGTGTGCAGAGTATGAAATGGATTAACAAAGTAGAACATAATGGTGAGAATGAATACTGTGCCATCAACAAAGCATGAATGGAAGAGTGGTACAAAAATACATGTACAGCAGAGACAGTTAAAGACAATGGTGATGAATAATACATTAATAATGTTGGAAAATACAATCAGACATTATAAATTAAACAGCAGTGAGGCAAACAAATGCAATAATTATGACACTGCAACACAATGAAAGACAACAAAGATGGCAATGTTCTGCTTTTGTGTTAGTGTGCGCTCATTAATTCCCACATGTGTACGTATATATGGGTCTGTGTGTTCCTGTCTGCATGCACTTAGGGAGGGCGAATATAGCCTGCGGTGTATCTTATCTAATATTACCGAGAGGAAGCACAGCCTCTCCCCCTTGTCTCCCCCCAACCGGCCCTTTGAACTCAAGCCGCTGCTGGAGATGCATTCTGACTGAGCACAGCATGTCCTGAAAGGAGGTCAGAGGGCAGGACAAACAGTCTGGTGTCATGGCAACTTGATGCCACCAACCAAAAGTTTAGAGTGGCTGGTGGGGCCTCAGGAAAGGTTGGTCAACCTGTCACAGCTTATTAAAGACAGAGAGGTGCCACTCAAAATGCTCAATTTAACAGAGTCTTTAAGGATAAACATATATTTTTGTATCAAAAGCTCCTATGGAAAGAGCACAACCAACTAATGACTAATGATTTTCTTCCTGTGTAGAGCTCCATTGTTGTCCAAAAACTATTCAAAACACATCAATGGGCCCCACCATTGAACTGGATGACATGTTCCTTCATTACCATGAACATGACCTCGGTAGCTAAATTTGAGTCGACCCCACATACAACGTCATGGTGACATAAATACTCACTAGCACATATTAATCTGCAGCTGAATATAGTAAATGCACTATTTACTCGTCCGTGAGTAACATTAGCTAAACTCTACATTATCCAGCTGTTTTTTTTTTTTTTTTTAAATCGAAGTATACATTTGTGACCCATTGTTATAGATTTATGACTTTAGAAGGAACCAACACACTTCGGGCCTCTAGCCAGAGACAGGAAAGGGTAAGGAAGCAGAAAAGTATTGAGAGAGAGACTAATTCAAATATAGCCTCTATTTGAATTCAACCAATCTGGCAATGCACCAGAGGTGGTAACGCAGGGTGCTCGTGGTTTTGGCTTTATTAATGGATCATTTGCTCTATGAAACATTCAAAAAAGTAAAAAAAGTCCAACCTAGTTTCCTAAAGATGACCATCCGACCCAAATTCTTCAACTTACTAGAAACGACCAATTGATTATCAAAACAGACAGCAATTAATTTCCTCTCAATCAACTTATCACTTAATTCACTAATTGTACTACTCATCCAACAAAAAAGTTGAACCTGGCTCAGCTTTTCACAGACCACAACACAACATCATCCTGCAAAACACAAATCACATAAATGCAGGTGCAATTCCCTGGTAGAGTATTTTGTAATGTGAAAGAAGTCTTTGTACTGTTTGCCATGCGATTGTCACAACAAGAGACATAATAATTGCTGCCATGACATACTGCCATTGTGTGTGTCATGAGTATTAAAAACCAGCATTTTGGAATTTGACAAACCTTCAAATTCATAGACTGGACTTCAGTACCTGAAGCAACATACAAGGCAGGGCTACTTTCAGTCTCAACACCCACTAACACGCTGCTGATTTTTGCTTTTATATGGGATTTGTCGCCAGTAAAATATATATATATATATAATTATATGGGCCAACAAACATGTGTATATGTTTTATTTCTGTGCAATTTTGATTTTTTTTTTTTTTTTTTAGGTTTTTGCTCTGAACTTTCAATAAAACATAACCCATTCTTACATTCCTCTGTATTGCTAATGATACAGCCAATGCAACATTGCGTAGCCTTAAACTTGACTGACTTATTTTTGGTAATCAGAAGACTAAATACACAATTACTACCACAAATTACACCTTGGCTCACATACCTGTGAATATTCGGCACCAAACTGAATTCCTCTAATTTGTTGCACTAATTATTCTGAGTAGAATTCAGCAAACCTGAGAAATGAACTGCAGCTGTAATTGTGTTGCCTATCGGTGCCAGTCTTGGACTGCCTGTGTTTTCATCTCTCTCCTGAGGTGTAGGATCAATACGAAATCCAGGTTCCTTTGTATGTCATTAGCTTGTTTGATGCTTGAGCTGAGACCCCTCCAAACCTTTGTGTTCTCAGCCGCTGAAATCTCTCACATGAAGAATTTGTGATTGCAGGTGTGTCTGTCGGCAATGTATGGGTGTGCATACTGACCTTCAAAGCAGCTTACGTACAACAGTCTTGTAAATGGGTGTTTTCTCTCTCTACAAGTGCGTGCATGAGGCTTGTGTGCGCATGGTGTGTGTCCTTGTGTTTGTTCAATGCGGCAGAGGGTGGAGTGGCAGATCAATAAGAAACAAATGAATTCAGATCAATATGAAGCCAGGGAGTGAAGGAGAGAGAAGGAGAGATTGAAAGCGAGTGAGTGGGGTGATGCGCCAGAGAGGAGGAGGAGGAGGAGGGGGTGGGGTGGTGTTGGTGGGTTGGAGGGGTGATGTGTTACCAGCAGCTCAACGACTAACTGCACACTTGGGAGAGACCACTCATTTCTAGAGCCAAAACCTCGGTGCTTTGAGGTCATTGACGGTTAAAATGGATGGTTAAGCGAGTTAGAGAGAAAACAGAAAGAGACATGAGAGCAGCAGTGCACTGGAGAAAAACCCAGCATTCCTGCATCGCTGGTGGTGATCGGTTTTAATGGAATGTATCAGTGAAATGAAGCTGCATAGTGCTTCTATTTCTTCATTAAGAAAACTAAGTTACACATTTGTCCTCTCTTTGTTGTATTTTATTTTTCACAGAAAGATGCTCTAAAAAGTCAAAATGATGTGTAAATAAAATAATGAACCGCTGTGTATTAACGTTTTAACTACAATTTCCTTTTGTTCAGTCCACTCTTTTAATAAAGCCTCATACTTCTGATGCTTTACAGAGTAGTGAATAATAATCAATCACGAGAGTTTTTCCAATATTAGAGTAATTTGGTATTCCATTTTTGAAACTGCATATTTTTTGTCAAATACCAATCTGGTGATGACTGAGGTGAGAGGGTCATGGCTGTAAATAAACAAATCTCGATCTCAGATCTCAGATCAACATCATCTGCCACTGTCTGCACACAGGAGCTGTAGTCAAAGTGAACTTTGACCCTTTTACTTCTATTCTGCGCCTAAATAACACATTCCCTTCTTGCCTAGCATGGTAAGATTGGAAATCTCAGGCTAGAGAGGATTTAATTGTGACCTTTCAACTTAAACTCCCAGTTGGAGCCTGACATTTGAAGCCAAACCTATAAGGACCTAATGGATTCGGATTGGAAAGAGGTCTAGATTTCTCCCATCCAATTCCTCATTGACTTACTGGAAGGTTTGGAGAGTACTATGATTTAACACTTGGCTTGAAACACAATTTACACTATTAACAAATGTTCTTTATCAATGTTAATAAGGTGACAATATACAGTTTTTTTTTTTATGTCGATTAAAATTTTTGTCTGTCTAAGATGACGTGTTAATTTTTTTATTTATCTATCTATTTTTGAATTGCAGCAGTATTGATAACATCTTTCCGGTCTATTATGAGTATCATCAAGTATTTGTGTTGTTGTTTGTAGATTAACGTATAGTTTGTTCAGTACATTTACTGTATATTCTAATGTTCATTATCTCAGTTACATTTATCTTTTTGGTGAGAAAGTATGGCATACCAGAGCAGAGATTTCCACCTTTCTTGTAAAATATTTGATTCTTTTGCTTCGTAGTATCGCCATGAAATTGCAAACAGGATTGCTTGGCTTTGTATATCTGCTCATCTCTCGGCTGTGAGATCAAAGCATCAAGAGCCATTTGGGAGTCAGAACTGAATGAGACTTTGAAGTGATTGTGGCAAAAACAAACACATGGCTGCTGAGTGCTTGCGAACGGGCACTCTTCATTTCCAGCTCAAGGTTCCTCGGCTCTTGAGATGGATTTCAATGATTAATGTCTCAGTTAGCTTTGAATGTGGCATCTGATGCCTTAGAAAATGTTCTGTATGGTGTAAGTGATATTGTTTAATTCAAGAGGATACCTACATTAGCCTGAATACTAGCACTACTAACCTTCTATAGCCATATAATGTTGATTTTGAGTTAAACCATGACATTATAAAAGTGTAAAAATTTCTCTCACTTTATATGCAAAGTATTGACTCTTGTATCATATTGTTGTAGATTATATATTCTATTATCCTTCAGTGAGTCTCAGCGATACATAGATACTACTACTTCTTCATATGAATCGTCATTAGTTTCATATTCAGTAGCACAGAATGGTCCCAGTGGAGCAAAGGAGTGGCTGGTTAAGAGGAGTTGCAGCCAGTGACAGCTGCCCTCTGAGTCATTCTATCAGACTTATGCAGAGAATAATGTCTGAAACAGTGACATCAGCAGTCCTTCAACTACATCGCTGTTGCTCATTTCACCCTTGTTGAACTCACACTATCATTTTTTATCATTTTCACCCTTGGAAAGTTTGAACAGTGAGTGAAGTTGAGAGACAGTGACCATGGATACAAACGAGATAAAGAGAGAGGCAGAGAAAGACACAGATGCTGCAGATAAAAGTGTGTTCTGCGTACAAAAAGGGCCAATACAGTGAGTAAGACACATCCTATTATCTAGATTTCTATTAATCAGTCCAATTACAATAACATCAAAATGTGAGAAACAGCAAAACATCATAGATGACTTTAACAATTAATTGACTATCAAAGTTGATGTTGTTTAATTTTCTTACAAACCACATATCAATGTTTCATTTTTCTTAAGTGATAGAGGAAGCAAAACCTACAGAGAGAGCTGCAGACGGACAGAGAGCGAGACAGTGAGAGATACTTGAGGCAGTGATGTAGAACATCAACTCCAACCAGACAGTCTGCTAAAAAAAAAAAAAAAAAGCATGGAGAGGCAAACATCGGCATGTCTCTCAGCTTTTCCTCTTCTCTCTCCTCTTTAATCTGACAGCCTCCCCCCTCTCTATCTGTCTCTCCGTCTCTCTCTCTCTCTCTCTGTCCCCCTGAGCTGTGTTCTGTGTGTTCCATCCCCGCCTCTCTCCATCTCCCTGCCTCTAATGTGCTTTGGCGTGTGTTACCCACGGGTGCTTGCGCGCTGCTGCCGCCATCCTAAAGCCGGGTCAGGGGGGCAGCTGAAGCGGCGCGATGCTGTCTGTGACATCATCAGTCACTGTTATTACTCACGTCTCACCTCCCCTCACTGTCTGAAACTGTCAGGGCTTTAGGTGCTTGGTGGCAGGCCGACGAACACACAAACGCAAACAAACAAACAAACACAGATTGACACCCATGTTGTCAGAGCTAAATGAAATATTATTTGAAGAGCTATAATTCTGAATCCCATTTGGAGATTTTGTTACCTAAAATAGTTCAGTCTCACACAGTCATGAAATCATTTTAGTCTGGTTTCCAAAATGTTGAGTATCTTTTTCAAGGCATTACTCTCTACATACGATATTTCTGATGACTACTTAGACAGTACAATAAATAATTTGACATCACAGAACAGTAACTACACACTATAGTCACATCACAGTACTGTATGTAAAATGACTTTTATATACATACGCATAAATATTTGGGCTGCAACTAACCATTATTTTAATTACTGATTAATCTGTCCATTTTATTTTCAAGTATCCATTAACTGTTCAGCCAATTAAATATTGGAAAACTGTGAAAATGCCCATTGCATGTTCCCTAAGCCCAAGTTGCTGTCTTCACATGTTTTGTTTTGTCCAACTAACAGTCTAACACCTGAAGATATTTTATTTATTATTATAAAAGACAAAGAAACATTAACATTTAAAAAGCTGAAGCCGGTGAAATTTTTCAGTATTGCTTAAAAATAAAATGATTCATAAATCATCAAAACAGTTGAGGTTTGATCTTCTGTTGATCTAATATTCAATCGACTAATCGTTTCAGCTCTAAATGTAATGTGCTTCTATACAAGCTATCACTGAAATGTTGAATATATTTTCAATGGAATTAAACTCTTCACTTAATAATTCAGTTGGTTAGTTTTAACCTAAAAGGACTGCAGGATGGGCATGACAGCGCAGTCAATAATTCAACATGACATAATGGTATGGTCAAACAGTAAAATATGAGTTGTACATGTACAAAATGTCTTCTTTCCCAGAGGACAAGTTGACATCTTCAAATGTATTGTGTTGTTCAACAAACAGTACAAATTGACTCATTCAATTTACAGTCATTTAGAACAAGGGAATAGCAACAAATCCTCAACACCTGAGAAACTAGAACCAGACTATGTTTAGCACATTTGCTTGATAATTAATTCAATCAATTAATCAATTAACCAAACCAAAGTTGGCGATAATTTTCTTTTGACTGATGACTCAAACAGTTGACAAATCATTACATCCCATGCTTTGATACAAGCAATGACTTTGTTATAGTAGATGTCAATTTCTGAAATGGTGAATATCTTTTATGGAATTCAGATGGTTTTGACCTAAATGGGCTACAAGATGAGCATGATGGAACAATCAATAATTTAACATGTTATATAGGTTATAGTTCAGAAAGGAAAAGAGAGTAATGCAGATGGTGTAGTCTTTTGTCAATAACAGAAAAATGTGCTTAAATGACTTAATTCTGTTTTTTAAATTTCTCACAGTCCTATTATGGAAAACCATGAACATCTGTCCCTGAACTAAAGTGACACCACAAGTAATTCACACATGTGGATGTAGTGTAAAAAGAACATGAGAATGTCCAGATGAGCCTCTGCATGAGCTATAAAGCTGTGCATACTCTACATCTGTGTAAAAAGAAGAAATGTGCTTCCATTCAGTGAGCATGTGTGCAAGGTTCAAACCGTGTCAAATCACCACGTCTGCCATCAGCGGAAACACTCCTGTACCTGCGGGTCTGTCTGTCACCCCCGCTGTCAGCCAATGAAGAGGTGAGACTCTGCAAACTCCTTCACTCAGGAATACTGATAGCTGGCATGAAAGCCCTCGGCCTGTGTGTGGGAACACACCATATAAATCATACATGACCAGCACCACCAGGCACCATATGCATGCTTACAGCACTGCATTAATAACAAGCATGCCAGTATCATATTTACGAGCATACAGAGAATGTAAATCTCTGCGTCTTCTTTTGTCTCACTCCCCTGCACTCCCGACATGTCCTCTTGAAAGCACCTGCAGCACTGAACTCAATGTGCCACAGAAAAAGAGTGACACAGAAAGGGAGAGACAGACTTAATACAAAAAAAGATTGGAGGGTGAAGGGTTGCAGAATGGATAAACCAGACAGCAATGACAGGATAATGACGTTTGGAGTATAAATACCTAAAGGCATGAATATTTGAAGATGAAAAACACCAGCAAAAAGTGCATGGGGACAAATAAAAGACAGAAGGAAGAGTTAGAAAAAATATGAGGCAAAATAGAACAGCAAAATAGATGGCGTGACTGAAAGACAGACAGACAGATTAACTAAAAGAGACACACATGAGACAGACAGAGACAGACAAAGAGCGAGCAGGAAGAACAAAAGATGAAATGATGAAACGCAAAAGAAAGGAAGGGGAGAGAGAAGGACAGACTTGGAGCCAGACAGAGAGAGAAAGAGGGGAGCGAGAGACAGATAGGCAGGCAGAATTAGAAAAAGACAGAGGAGGGCAATGAGACAGAGGCGCAGGGCGGCAGTGCGCATGCGGAAATAGGTGGCAGACTCTTGTCAGTGCAGTGACCTAGTCGCGCAGGACTGAGGAATTCTCCCTGTCGACCCGGACACATTCCTCCGGTCCTCAGACGTTAACCCATGCCACACCACCATACTGTACTGCAGTAGCTTACATGGCTTCTCCGTCACTGACCCAAGAGATATATCTATCTCGGACAGACACATGCTGTCGACATTACGCAGTTTTTAAAGCAGAGTTAACTTCAAATTAAAACTGAGCAAACACCTTCGACAAGAATTAAAATATCGGGTAGAGTGCACAGCTCAACCCGCTCTGAATCAACGTTCTGTGCGCCTGCAGAGAATGTGTGTATGCACAGGGCCCTGCAAAAACACATTGTGAAAATATCAGGGCAAGAAGGGCTCTATTGTGTCGTGGAGGCAGAATGTAGCTCTTATTCTCCTGCTGCTGGACCGGGGGCATGGGGGTGACATCAGCACAAAGACAAAAATGTAATGTGAGGCATCTCCAAAGCTAGCTTCAAGGCTAGACCACAAGCCGCTCTTTATACCCGCACTCTCTCACTTTTCAGCAACATCTGATAATCGGGATGTGACCAACAGATGACCTTTCACTCGTTGCTTACTAAGATAAGTCACAGCCAACATTGTTACACCAAACTGACTCAAATAGGTGTCCTAGCAAAATGAAAGCTTGTCTGCTTGCTGCTTTCACATTGGCCAGCGGTTAGCACATATCTCTGAGGTTAATCACGACAGAATGACTCAGGGAAGAGTAATTCAATTATTCTGATGGTGTATTGGCGTTTCGATCGGGCCAGAGACTAAAATGGCTGACCAAGTGTTCCTGACTGCTGAGTGCCATTAAGCAAAAACCTGGTCAGTAAAGCACTCGATTTTACACAAACTTATACATACACACTCAATCTATCTAAGAAGAAATAGAATAAAAAATTAAAAAGTAAAGGAACAGCTGCTTATTCTGGACCTTTTTTTGAATTAAATAAATGAACAGAAAATATTTCCTTACCTGATGTAAATCACCATCATCTACGGTGAAAAGGTTCTGGTTCTCTCCAAGGCTCAATCTGAAAAACAGACATACATTATTTGGATTATCATTACATTGAGAATTGTAGGTATTCTCTAGAACATGATATTTGATACTATTTATGAACTGATTCTGGATTACGTGTCTTTTATTCGTGTGTTAAACCTCCCTGGATCCAACCCAATTCTTAATTTCAATTCATACCCTTACTGCATATTTAACCATATGATCAATTCAATCGAATAATTAAAAATTATTATAAACATATAATGGTATCCGATAGAATGTACATTTAAAATTGTTTTATTTGATTCTACATCTACTATTATTTTAAGATCTTTTCGATCCTTCATTAAATACAACACTCTTGCAGGCATTTGTACTATTTGTGTTTCACACCCGGCCTGTTAGGCTGTTGTACTCGCCAGTTTGTCGGTTTCCAGCAAATTCAGCTGCACAAATTCAAACCTGCTACACACAATAGCAGCTTGCATGGGAATTCCTGAGGTCTGTTCGATCCATTAATGTATGCTGCGGTTGAATGTCATCAATTATGAATGAGAAACACACAAGATTCACAGAGAGCTGGTACAGAAACATGGGAACAGTACTGGATTGTAGTAGCTTGAATATCTTTAACATAATGTGTGAAGACTGGGCCATGCAGTCAGCTGTAAGCTAGTTTAGTGTGAAGCAGAAGTTGATGCAGAATAATCATTACACTAGAGTGCTGAATTCAATCAGGGATAAGCAAATTATTTTAAGATAATTGAGGACATGAGGTCAAGTTTAAGTTGACAAGAGTTCAACTTAAACAGAAGCAGAAGGGTACATACAATGACAGGGAAAAAAAGCCTGCAATCTGCTATAGGTGAGGATATTCTACTTCCTCAACCTTTAGGTGTCAGGCACTTAAGACCATATGTGTGGATACTGCAGTGGGGGCCTCTTCCCCTTTAAGGCCCAGGTATTCAGCAGTGTGTTGACCCTGCCAGTGAGTTCATACCATAAGCAGACCCATATAGCCTCTCCTCCAGAGCCCCTGATCACGAGCCTGCTGAGCTGCCGCCTCAGTTATGTAAGATTACATAACACCAGGTCTGTCTGAGTAATATTTCATAACCTGGGGGTCCGACTACACTGGCATTACCATCAAATCCCCTTAGGAGTGGAATCAAAGGTGCTAGGCAGGTCTGGCAAAGTAAAAGTCAAATTTGAAAACAAATAAGAGCAAGTTGCGGGCACTAAGGGGACTTGTCTGTCCTAATCTTTTCTCTGTCTTTAGCTGTCAAGCGCAGACGTTTGGTTCAGGAAAAAATTTGACATCATCGACTTTTCTCTTCATTTTCTTGAGAGCTAAAGTGGAGGTCACGGAAAGGTCAAGCCAGGGACGCTACTAAACAAAAGCATCCTCCCCCCTTGGCTTATCACAGAATGCAGTGATGCTGTCTGCCCATAAATGTCATATCATTGTGTATTAATCAAATCATTGCATATGAATTCATCTAGCACACACTTAAGACACTGAACATTATTGAAGAAGTAGGCCAGTAACTGTTATCTAACGGCATCGGCTATACAATTGGCTTCTGTCTTATTTATATCTACAGAACTTTTTTTTTTTTTTTTTTTTTTTTTTTTAAATCTGCACTGTTTTTAATCAAAACTTTTTAGAAGACCACGTCCTCGCATAAATTCAGTGATCTGACCTCATTCACAAACACATAATAAAGAGAGATTTTAAACCAGACAAAAATTCCAAAAACAAGCAGAATCAAAAGCGGTTTCAGAGCTTATCGTTTACACATTCACACCATAAAGAACACTGACGGCGGAGGAAGACACACATGTGTGCACTTCCCTCGGAACGATACCAGTGAACAATCTCGGAAATAGATAACAACTGTGGCAAGTGATAGAGAAAATGTGGGCAGAGATAACAGGATGCTATATAAATAAAAAACAGAAAAGGCAGATATAAAACAAAGGATAGGAAAAAAGAGAAAGAAAAGAGATGCCAAGAGATATCTGAGGCGGATACCACGGGAGAAAAGGTACTCGATGGAGGTTACAGCAGATGGACTGCAAATGGACGATAGCAGGCTTGCGCTATATATCGCATGCCTCTGTCTACTCCCTAGCGTTATGTCCACTGTACAAAGAGTACAATAATGCATTCATGTAATCTCTTACTGTCGACATCTTCACATCACGGAATTGCACAAAAGCCTCCATCTTTACCTAACTTCACCACATCAGACAAAAGTAATCTCTGCCAAATGCGAAGGTTGTAAAAATGAAAAACTTGTTGAAACTGACTCCAGTTTTTTATTTAACTTACATTCTCGAATAAATCCGCCCTTATCTTTTGTTGACACCGAATCACATCTTGGACAGCGGGTTTTGTCTTTACAGGCGGACCAACACATAAACTGGGGATACCCGGATGAATGGATGGAAGATGGGATAGAAAAAGGGGGAAAGCATGGGAGGAGTAAAAAATCTAATGAGTAGAAGAAGAAAACCCGCAGTACTTACAGTGTTTTCACCTCTTCATTTCGCCTCATTTTGACACTTCACCTTTCATTTCTGTGTATTTTATAACTAACACCATCGCACACTCATTCCCTGAATATGAAACATGAAACGTGATTGTGCAAATCCACGCATGCGTAAGCAGGAGTGACCGTCTGCTGCTGCCGGCTCCTTTAACTCTAAATCACACCCCAACATACTAACACACACATGCACAGACACACAGATACACATGACTAATACAGATAGATACACACACAAATGCACACACCCTGCCTCCTTCATGTGCTACCCTCCCATACTTGGGCCCCCTAAAACTGTGTGCACTCAGTGATCCCTTTCCAAAGCCCTCATCTAAATGTGAGCAGAGGTAATCCTTCAAGGAGAGGCAAAGAGAACAGCGATAACCCATGATAAAGAGGAGCTGAAGGAGGAAAGAGAGAGACAGTGAAAGAGGGAGAGAGGTGGAGCGCGAGATGGGATAGACGAACAGGATGGGGGGATTAGCAACCTAGGGAACACGTTTTTCAAACAAGAAAAAAAAAGACGAGAGTTGAAAAATGAAGCGAAGGCAAGGCGGGGGAGAGGAGAAGGCTTTAAAGAAAAAAGGAAAGGCAGAGAGGATGCATGTATGAGAAAGGAAAAGGACATGTACACACAGTATACTCACAGATGAGTGAGAGGGTGACCGGAGAAGTGATGAAAAATCATGTCAAAAAACAAAAATGAGAGGCGACCAGAGACGGCGAGTCTGAGTTTGGTGAGAAGTCCTGTTTCTTCTCATTCTGGAGTTTTGTTTTTTCTCCTTTTTCCCGCGATTTTGCCAATTCCTATCCAGCCGTCCCTCCTTCCTAAGTCTATCCCCTACTGGTCCCCCTTCTCCTCTCTTCCCCCTCCCGTTTTTCTTGCCAGTGCCGGTACTCTTTCTCCTCTCTCTCTCTCTCTCTCTCTCTGTGTCTTTCTCACTTTCTTCCGCAGACCATGCTCTCCATTTTCCCCTCATTCTTTGCCTCTGTCCCCTTCATCTGTCCATTCATCGGACACTCTTTTCTCTTTCTTCAACCCTCAGCTCCCGCTTCACAATACAGATGAGATAAAAAAAAAAAAAGGTTTCTAAACAGAAGTCGAGTTTTGAGTTGAAAAACCAAAAATACTGCAGATGAGAAAAAACTGTTTACAGGAAAGGACAAGAGGTTTGTGGCATGCAGTCTAACGCAGAGACAATCCACGGCCTGCGTTTTTCTGGGGCGCCACGCATAGTAGGGGTGAAGCGTCTGTGTCGCGTTGCCTCCGTACATGAGGGCATAACCAAAAGCAAAGAATGGCAAGCAAAAGAAAAAAGAGGAAAAAACCGAGCTTGTTGCAGTCGGTCTCCAGTGAAAGTGGATAGTAAGCGCGCGTGAGGGGAAGGAGTAGGAAGGAGTCCGGGGTGTGTGCATGTGAGGTGGGAGGGGAGAGAAAGGAAAGCCAGCGAGAAGAGAGAGAGAGGGAGAGAGAGAGAAAGAGAGAGACCGGGGGGTTCATGGAGAAATATCCAAGAGGGAGGGATAGAGGAGGAGTGTGTCGGTGGGGAGAGGAAAGAGGAGGGGGCAGGAATAGGAATACATTTTTTTTCCTTTACACTCTAGGTATTCGAATTTTGGGCTTTTCATTTTTTCACACCCCCATTCCACTGCTAATACCTTCTCTTTCTGTGAGAAGAAAATAGAGAGGAAGAAAGAAGAGGAGAAAGAGCTACTGTGTGCTTTGTCTCCCGCCCCTGCCGTTCCTTTTCCTGGTTTCCTTTCTGCTCCGACTCTCCTCTATTCAGCCTATTTTCTGCACGTGCACTTGAACTCTAAATCCTGTCTGCTTTCCCCTCCCCTCTCTCTCTCTCTCTCTCCTAGGCAGAGGCTTGAAATAGTGCTAGCAGGCAGGAGAGAGCAAGTGGGAGGGAAAAGGAGAGGGTGAGGGGGACAAAAAAGGGGAGAGAGATGTTGAGAGGGGGGGAGGGGAAGAAGCTTAGACGGGTTGACAGAGAGCACAGGGCTGCTCTGTGTGTATGTGTCTATGTGTGTGTGTGTGTGTGTGTGTGTGTGTGTGTGTGCGTGCGTGCGTGTGTGTATGAGTAGGTGTGTGTGTATTTGTGTGTATTTGTCTTCGCATTTGTAAACACACATTCATCTACCTAGGCTTTACATGCAGTGGTTCACATGCTGGAGGTAATCCACATATGATGTTAGCCTACATACCAGAGAAGAATTACATGACTTTTTGGGGACAAGGAAAGAAATAATTAAAACAGCAGTATTTTCTGTATTTTCAGTATGTAGAGTGTCAAACTGCATTTATAAGAAAGTACTAACATTAAGCAATGCTTTGGAGACAATATAATATGATCAGTGCAGCAAGGAATGAATGAATGTTGAATGTTTTCACTGTTAATTAATCCAACTATCATTTTGTCAGTTAATCATTACAAATCAAAAAACCAAAACCAAAAGGGATTTTTTTTAAATATTTGACTAATCTTAGCTTTAACACATCTACCATAATATTTATTTAAAATTTCAGTGCAAGCCTGTCGTGACGTACACACATCAGCACATGTTTTACATTTTATACTCTAAATGATAAAGTGCATAAAATAATCTGCCGACTTGTCAACAGTAATAATAAATGGCAATTCTCATTGTATTTAACCTGCCAGTGTCAAACAGGTGTTTTAGTGTCTCAGATACTGTGAAATTAAAAATCTATTTTTAAATTACAATTAATCTAATGACAATTTAGCATTTTTTTATATTGCAATTCAATTTACAGGTTGTCTGCAAATACTGTGAGAGGTAGACAGAGGGCGGAATGAATGAAAAATTAAAATGAAAGTTATGAGAATTTAATATGATGTCAGAAAGAGGTCCGAACAGAGGAGAAGGAAGCCAGGTCATGGGAAGTCAAGAAAGAAATGTGCTGAAAAACTGGTCACCTTGCTTAGGTAGCTCTGTCTATATGCTGTCTTTACACATAACTACATTTGTGACAGGATTACGAGCTTTTATTTATGAAATACTGATATTAGTCACTGCATACTGCTTTGTTTTCCAAGGACAGCAGTCACTTTGGCAAACAGAGCCCTGGACAGGAGACTGAACCTAAAGAAAATGGCATATTCTGCCCTATTGTGGCAAACAGCTTTCACAGCTTTCTTCAATAGGAGGATCGTGATTACTGGCAGTGTTTGGATTGCTTTTAAGCTACAAACATATTTCATTCAAGGGAGTAAAGACAGGTGAGTGGGTGAGGGCTACTAACCCTTCACTGGTGGTGTCTTCCTCACTGAGCTGCTTTCTCCTCTCCTGCTGACTGCAGCACACTTCCTGAAACAGAGAAATGGGCAAGAGAAGTGAAAAAGATGCCACAACTTTACCCTCTGCTGAGACACTGTGGCCGGGATTTAACAGGGATAGCTCACATCCAGCATCAGAGTGGAAAACCTCAGTGTCAACATTGTTTAACCATCACTTTTACACATATATGAACCATACCGTGCGATTAAAATATAAATGGAGAATATTACCGTTAGTGTTCGAGTTACTTTGGTTTAAGGGCAGGGATAAGCAGGAATTTGCAGCTGTTGGTGAGGTTAATTCAGGCTACGGTATCATCATCCTTTCCAAATGAGGGCAGTCTCCCTCCCTCCCTCCCTCCTCAGCATCCTTTCTTTTGCTGCTTCACCGCATTAGCTGCCATCGGCTAAACGGGGACTAAACTCCATCCCAAACCTGACCACCTGGCCGTCTGCTTAGCAGGGTATATGAAAAGTAAGACACTGGTTATTACTGGATGTTATGAGAGCTGTATATATGGGTAGCTGTCAGAGGCGTTACGTCTTGCCTGCCACCAGTTACAGTTACTTTAGCTAGCTAGCTAGTGGCTAACGTTAGCAAAAAATGTCACAGCTCTACTCCGACTGTTCCAACGGCGCATTAGGCTCCGAGGCCACTCTGAGAGCATTTAAAATTCAATTTTAGACTCACCTTTGTTTCCAATTTGCCTTTTTAGATGCCCAGTGTCACGGTGAAAGATGTCAACCAGCAGGAGTTTGTCAGGGCTCTCTCAGCTTTCCTCAAAAAGTAAGTAAAGCTGAAAAACCAGCCTTACAGCTGCATGACTGGTTGGTATCCACCTGTCAATCATTCAGGCTGACGGTGAATGTAAGTAAAGGGCAAAAATAAAGAGTTGACTTTAATGTGATGAGAAAATGCATTGCATTTTAATTTAAAATTGGAGTTTCTTTATTAATGATTGAAAGATAAACTTTTTGATGAAAAGTGATTTTTTTTTTTTAAAGTTACCTTGTGAAATAAAAAAGTGAAAAGCAGCAGAGTTAAATTTTATTTCATGAGCATATTGACCACAGCTTTAAAAATCCCATGGTTTACATATATCTTTCTGTATTTATTCATGTCTTTATTGATTCCAGAATCACTTATTTTAAATTTTAAACATGTGAGATCTCTTTCTACTCATACTGCCTCATTCAATCTTCAGGCTCATCTCACCTAAATTACATAATAAATAAGCCTAAATGTTGATATTTCAGGGAAAAAAACATTAATAAATATGTAAATAAAATACATACAGTATGTGTTGAATAAATCCTGTCTTCCTGTGGCATATGTTGTTTGAGCTAATGGCCCGTCAGTTGATTCATCACATCAACTGATAATTGATTTTTCAGGTCTGGCAAACTGAAGGTCCCAGAGTGGGTTGACACGGTGAAGCTTGCCAGGCACAAGGAGCTGGCACCCTGTGATGACAACTGGTTTTACACCAGAGCAGGTTGGTCACACTGGAAGTGTTTCATCAGTTCATCTGCAGCAGCTGTAACAAAGCTAAAATGCCAAAAATCTGTATATTCCAGCTTCTTTAATATTAGGATTTGCAGCTTTTCTTTATCTGTCCCTGTGGGATTTTGTTTACTGTTGGATTGCAACATCTTGGGTTCTGGGCATGTGTCCATGTTTCCTTGCATTTTAAAAACAAAACATTTTACCAAAAAATGAGTGAAATTAAATGTTTTTCAGCATTTCCTTCCTTCCTCCCTCACACATATATAGATATTTTTAAGATCAACCTGTTTATATAAAGATTAGTTTCCCACTGATCATGTGATTTTACACTAAATAAAACAACTCTGTGTCTTGAGATGTACATCAAATGTGATTTCACCAACATCAAATGAGTGAAATACATGTAAAATTATTTACATTTTCCTAGACACCCCTGTGATCATCACAAGGACTCCTGCTGGTCTCTGGACCCTATTTCAGGAACCCATGTGATAAATGATAATACTCCTTGTGTAATATTGGCCCGTCCTATGAGGTTTTCCACAACTGGTACAGTATATACTGTAAAAGCATATGCACACAATCCTCCCTCAGCTGCTGTGTATGTTATCTACTCAGGTTTATTGACCTAACAATAGCATAAGAAGAATTTCACACATTTGATAAGTTGGAATGTTTGATTTCATGTCTTTTGGGTGAACAAGTCAAGAGCGTTTCAGATGATAAAACAGGGACGTATTGCAAAGTAAAGTATATACTGTTTGTACATTTCACCAGCATCCACAGCCCGTCACCTGTACCTTCGCGGAGGGGTGGGCGTGGGCTCCATGATCAAGATCTACGGAGGGCGTCAGAGGAACGGTGTTTGCCCTGCCCACTTCAGCGTGGGCTCCAGGAATGTGGCGAGGAAGGTCCTCCAGGCTCTGGAGGGCCTCAAGATGGTAGAGAAGGACCCCAGTGGGTAAGAGAAGTGGATGCTGGGTATGAGACTGTAAAGTGGTGACCTGAATAAGTAATGGATGATTTTTTAATTAACATTTGCTTACAGTGGACGGAGACTTACTCCTCAGGGTCAGAGAGATCTTGATAGGATCGCAGGTCAGGTGAGTTGTTACTGCGGCAACTGCAGTTTATATGTATGTATATGCATGAGCCAATAGGGACATTTTATTGTTATCCTGTCCTACGTGATCTCTGTATATATTATTTCAGTAATTACTTAAATGAAAGTGAACTATGATCATACTTTAAGTAGCAGCGAAACACTCAGTTTTAGTTTACATGCATTCATAAAATGTGTTCAAATCCAGATTGCAACCCCTTTGTGCATCATGGGTAAGGTTACATTTAATTTTTTTCTGGTCTAGAAGACAATTTATATGATTTTGTCTAGAAAAAGGCAAAGAAGTATAATTATAGTGAACTGATAGTATTATAAAGTAACAAATAAATAAGTATACAAATAATTTACTGACTCAAAAAAGTAGATATAGTTTTAAATTACTAGTCACAATGTTTAACTGAAAATATTTATTTTAAAACACATTTTAAACAAAACGGTAAGAATACTTTGCCACCATGTCCAGTCCTCAAATGAGTGGCTCCCTCTTGTGTTCTGTGTCAGTTATTGCCATAATGACAATGATTAAACTAAAACTGCTTTAATGTTTGTATTTAAGTAACTAAGTTACATGTTTACATTCATGCCATCCCTAAATATTTTCTATGACCAGTGCACATGCTTTCCTGTTTGATATGGCGGCATGACTATCCCTCCTGCTCTCTCACTCTTTATCTCTGTATGTTTAGGTTGCCTCAGCAAACAAGAAACAGCGAAGTTTACAAAGCACCATCTGAGGACTGCATGCAAAGAATCCAGACGAGTGAAATGCAGTTATGCCTTACTGCTTATTTACTCAAGTTCGCTTGTTTCCCTTATCACTCCAGTGCCCACATTACAAAAGGCACTTCATAGAGATGTGTCTATAGTATGCATGTGTCTATAGTACTGTAAGAACAAATTAAAGATTATACATGGATGTTTGGCAACAGTTTTAGGTTTCTTTGTCATTTGAAATTCATTATGAATTTCATGACAGCTGTGGTGTTGCGACAGCAAAACACAGAATGGGCACAGGAAGAATGCAGTATTTCTAAGCAAGAGCATTTTAATGTTGTTTTGACAACAACTGTGAAACTCAATGTAAAAAAGAAAGAAATGGATGTTAATGTATATTTTTATTAATTTATTCAATTCTTTGTCTTCAGTGTTGGTTACAGAATATTATGCTCAAACATTTTATTTATGAGATGTATATGAATGACATGATAATACAGAAGGTGTTCTGATTAAACTGAGTCTGAATACTGAATATGGTGTTGTAGTGTTAGCTTGCATGTGGATGTATGGGTGACTGTGTGTCTTTAGTTGTTTCGCATAACAGTGCTGATCCAGCTGTTGTAGCGGCACACACGGGCGTAGACACTGGGGTGTCCCTGCATGGCACAGTCATACCCCCAGGACACGACTCCCTGCAGCTGACCATTACACACCAGAGGACCACCGGAGTCTCCCTGCAAACACAGGCAGAGAAAGAACAGGGGTTTAAATGTTACTGTGAGTGCTCAGTTAATACATAGCACATTCTGTAACTCAAGAACAATAGAGTAACATAACACCAGGCTGAAAAGAAGTGTTTTGCTGCCCTCTCTGGTCGAGAGTCTCAAGCCTGTTTCACCTTTGGGTGTGGTCAGAAGTTTGCTTTGTTGCAACTGTAACCACCCAAGACAGTTTTCACGGGGTCCTGGTCTACACATGTGCGTCACAGCAGCAAGGTGACAGGTTAAACCTCTACAGGTCAGCGAAAACAAGATTTTAAGGTGGTGTTAAATTACTCTTTAAGAGCCGACAAAGTACATTCACAGAATTAACTTGTCAATCCTCAAAACCAGGAGGGTTTTCTTTCACAGCATAAGTAAAAAATAAGAATATTGCACTATCGTACAATTTATGGGAACAGTTTATAGATAAAATAATCAGATGGACATGACTGTTGTCATTAAATACCCAACAAATAAAGTCATCACGTAGATTCAAAGTTCCTGTGAATCCAGTGCTGCCATAAAGCTGTTGTATACACTGATTTGCAACATTGCCCACAATGACCTAATACAACCAAAGATATTAAACTGATAGCTAACAGCCAAACTCAGTCAATAATATATTAATATCAACAATGTATTATGATAAAAACCACTATGTCGGCAGATATTAGCCACATAATGTAATACTGGTGTAGGTGGTTGTGAGTTGGATATTCAAAGTCAATTACTCATAGAAATAAAATGTCTTACTGTTTCATATTAATGTACCGTTTAATGATTATAGTTTTACACACTGAGTATCCTCCCATATATGCTTTTATATGATCCTTTCACTTCATTTCAATTACACTGATCATAAAGCATTAAATAAAACTAGAAGAGGAAACATGATCAGATGGTAAATATGTCTCTTGCAATACTGTTGCATCTTCTTCCTGCATTCACAGTGGCAGTGGTGTAGGGGTAATTCCATAAGTGGGTATCAGAGTAGATAAATGCATAATTTGCATTTAAGAAAGAAGCATAACCAAGGCTCAGTGAAAAATTAGGGCTGTACTGTGTACTTTTGTGTGCTCAGTACCACACCCCTGAGTCACAGACTGCTTGCACTGCGGGAAGGTGATGCACCGTCATCTACCACCTGACTCCCTGCGTGTTCACTGTGGTTTAGTCCAACTCACTTGGCAGCTGCTGGCGCCTCCTTGCATGAATCCGGAGCAAACCATGTTCTGGGTGAAGAGGTGGGGGTAGGCGTTCCTGCAGATCCTGTCATCGATGATGGGCTGCCTCAGGCACTGCAGCCTGTCGGGGAAGTTGCCTGGGGAGCAGGAAGGCAAGTCTCAGTTTCTGGACCAACTAGTATGTAAATACTATAATTTCCTCTGTATCACATGGATATTATGAGATATCAAGTATGATATGAGTAATGTTGTGATGAGTTGATTAACTAATTTGTAGATGAAAAGTTTATTTACTCCAACTTTGGTAATTAATCCTTAATTTATCAGGAACAAATGCCAAATGTTTGGTGGTTGCCAGTATGTGAAGATTTGCAGCTTTCCTCCCTTTTTCAAATCGTTGTAAACTACAGACACTTGGTTTTGGGGCCGCTGGTCGAACAAAATGCAATATAAAGATGTCACATTGGGTTCTGGGAAATTCATTTTCTGATATTTTATGGACTAAACACTTACTTGATTAATCAGTACCACTGACACTAAAAAATAAATAACAATCTGTAGCAGCTTTAATTTGTTGCAGGCCTAAATTATGAGACATAGATATGCATGTCAGTGTGCACGGCTGTATGAATTAAATGCACTTTTTCTATGTTAAAGAGGTACCCCAGCTATTTAGTATTAAACCTGGCGTGAACCTGGCTGGTTATAGCAGTACATTCCTTTAATTAATAAGGCTTGTCTTTTATGATCAGAACTCATTCAGACCCACACAATGACATGGTTAGGCTCTTCCAGCTGCTGTCTATCAGTTGTTTTCTTGACCTCAGTGCAGAATGAGTCACAACCTACATCATCATTTTTGACCACATTTACAACCTCAACCACCCCACTTCTTTGTGTCTGAGCTTTCAGACTCAGCTTACTGCCGTTGGCGGACATGTTTCCCCACCCGGACACCAGGCAGTTTTCGTCGGCCACGGGGCAGCGAGTGGGCAGGGCCACAGTCTGGACGTAGCTGTTGAGGGTGGCGGGGCGGCTCAGTTTGATCAGCATGATGTCGTTGTCCAGGTTGTAGCTGTTGTACTGTGGGTGCTTGATCATCTTGGCGCCATCAATCCACTGCTCGGTGCCCTCATTCACAGCGATGTTGTGCTCACCAAGACGGACCTGGATACGACTGGTGGAGGCAATGAAAGTTAAGTTAGTTTCATCATGTCATCACGTCATCATGAGCCTATGAAACATTTTCTCGGAGTGTTTTCATTTTCAAAGCAACATCTATCAATAGTTTGCTAACATTAGCCACCATAAGCTGCTGGTCATACCAGAGCAAGTAAGGCTGAAACAGCCAAACCTGTGAGTGCATTGAATTGAGCAAGGATGTGTTTTATTTCTCATAAATTCAATTTAAAATTGGTAACAAAAAGATTGTGTTATTTCATCTTCCAAAGATCACACAGTCGTGCTTTAAATATTGCACAAATTAATCTACACTTGTTTAACTTTGGAAATTAGCACAAGCAGTTGGGAGATTTTTAAGGAGCCTTTTTTTGCTGTATTTTAAATCATGCAACAGTGTCTTAGGTCTGTAAGTACAGTATGTACAAGTCATTGGGCAAACTACACTCAGCTGCAAACCAATAAAACCCTGGTATTAATGCATTATCAAAAATGATCCCAGTGCTTTGCTATGATTAAATTCAAAGTCGCCGTCCTTTCAAAAGTGTGTTAAGCTTGTGCAGAGTTTGCTCTTTTCACATTAATCTGCTGAAAGGGGAAAATTTTTCTGGGCTCAACTTAAATCTCAGTTTAAAACGTGTTAGTGCATCACAACTAGTTTAGGAGCCAATGCAACTTAAACAAATGTGATGAGGAAACTTCCAGTGCACTTACACTGGGAACAGACTTTTCTTTTGTTAAACTTTTCAAATGAAACATATTCAGAGGCAGAGTATTTTTGTATGTCTTAAACGTGTCTGGAGGTGGTCTTTGATGTATATTTTGGAGAATATCATTTCCTGCACTTACGACTTGTAGCAGTGAGCAGCGGACACCACCCACTGGCTGGAGATGAGGGATCCACCACAGAAGTGGTATCCAGCGTTCAGAGACACCTGGTATTGGACAGAGTGTTTGGGACACTCATACCCTCCAACAATCTTATCATCCTCAGCTGCAGCAACTGAAACAGCAAAAAATGTATAATATGACATGTGGAAAAACCCCTGGTGGTACTTGAATAAACTTTTATAGTAATGAAACAAGTGCATTAGAATAAATTTACCACATTTATATTTCAAAAACAGAAAAGAAGAATAAAATTTGTTAGTCTCTTACATGCTGCTCCAAGCAGAGCAAGGAATACCAGGGCCTTCATGGTCGTTGAATGTAAGAGAAAGCCCACACTGAAACTCCTTTTATACACCTGTCTGGCATTTTACATTCCCAACTTTCTCAAGGTCAGGAAAGTAAAAGGCAAAACTGTTCTGGGAAGGAGCCATATGGCTGAAAGCAACAGCAAGACCTTGCGATAAAAACCACCAGGTCACTTAAGGGAATTTCTGATTTAAGTGTTCAACTGATAGTTATGCAACCAGCAATTATGTAATTTCAGTGACGATACATATATATATATATATATACACACACACACACACACACACACACTGTGGAACTTAACACCAAAAACATCTTTACTGTCAGTTTTAGACTCAGTCATAAAACAGATGTTGCATCTCCTATAGCGTGTTTATTTGTCCAGAAATACAGTAGCGTACTTCAGCTGTGGTTATGCCTGATAGCAGTTCACAATTTGCAGGTGTCACTATTCTGTTTCTTCCTAATCCACAGAAAACCTGATAAGACTGTTGCAAAACTGCAGCAGCAACACAGGAGAAAATGCAGCGTAAGAGAAAGATGACTGTGTCCCCCAACCTGAGGTTCAGGAGCCCCTCAACGGGACATAAGATAAATCTCAGGGACATATGCAGCCTGTGATGAGTAAGCATTGCTCAGATATAAAAGGTAACAAGGGTGGTCACAAAGGGTGGAAATGAAGGTTGTATATGTATTAAGCACCATTAAGTTAAACTGTTTATGCCCCTCTTATACAAACCAGTGTTAAAACGTGAGGTTGCATGTTTTTGAGTTGAACTACCTGCTTCAGACTACTTCACTTGAAGAGGCAAATCTATACAGAATGTGAGAAAATAAAAAAACAGAATAACACACAAAAAACTATATCTAGTTCTTGTGTATTTCCTACCCAAGTAATAATCTCACAATCCCCAATAGGGGTCCTGACCCCAGGTTGCCACTAGTTAATAGCATAGTTCTTAAGTTTACAGTTAATTAGCCAAAACCAATGCAGTCTAATACTTTTTGCCATTTGACTATATGAATTAGATGAAGTGAATACAAGCCGTCAACAGTGTGCAGGATTTTTTTTTTTTTTTCCATAGGTATGATATCAGCATGAGGAACATAGATTTCTGGCAAAGACAAACATTGTCTTTGCCAGAAAATATTTGTCTTCATTTTTTTTTTCTTTTTGCGTAGATGACTGAGTTTAAATAGCCAGTAGCTTATTTGTTTTTCTTGTATTTTTTCTCCTGACAATCTCTACCATCAAATGTTTACAAAAGTGAAATAGTCAGATTTTGATCAATTATCAAATTTGTCTTCCAGTTTTATGGCGTATTTGAATTAATCTAAAATTTGTAATATTGATGCATTGTGATGTATAAATGTTCATGTGTATTTATGTATGTTCACCTGAGAATCGCAAATTGTATTTAATTTAATTCATTCAATATATACTGAATGGAAAAAAAAAAAAACGGGCAAAAGAAAATTCTGAACATTTCAAATTTTTATTGAACATAAATAAAAAAAAAATTGCAGATAAAAAAATATTTAACAGGTTTAGAAATTCTTTATACAACTATGTACAGGTAAGGATTCATTGTGAGCCGATAAAGTAACAAAGCTTTGCGTGTCAAATTCAATTATTAATCCTAAAAAACAAAATATACATCCACAGCACTCAGCCTGAAGTTTAGGATCCTATCTACATCAATCAGCTGGGAAGGGATGCACGCAGGAATAAACGGGCACAAAAAAAAAAAAAAAAGAAAAAGTGGCCACATCTATTCACAAAATAATTGCAGGCATAATAGTAAGTCAGTGTTTAATAGTATTGATCTTGGTTGTTTTCATACCATAAAGATGTAATGATTGGAAAGATTGAACAATGAGGAAATGAGGAAGCATTTTTTCCACCAAATGTGTTGTGTAATTAAATTAAATCTTGCTTCATAACACCTTTGAGGTAGTACACCAGTGAAAGACAAAAACAGGAGGGAGAGGGTGCAAAACAGCTGCGGACAAAAAACCCCAAAAAACATTAACTTAGGATCATTACTCAGCAGTAGCTTCAGTTCTATTAGTCAGCCTTCACTTACAAACAAAGTTAAAAGTTCAAACACATTTATTTCCATCAGCTTGTTGAATATACATTTATTGTTCAAATATACAAAAATACAAAAAGATTTATAAGGGACTGAGTAGAGCAAGATCACTATATTCGGAAACTCCCTCATAGACCTTAAAATACACAAACGGCACAAATGAACAAATAAAGAACAGACTGTTATAGTGGGATAAAAGCATTTAGGTCACAGCATATCTGCCGTTACAAATAAAAACAAGACATTTCAACTGACTGAATGAGGGAAAAGGTTTGGGTGACTATATTAAAACTACCTTTTAGGGTAAATGTCACCAGCACCTGAAACATCATTGTCCCTGTGGTATCCAGAGTGACATTAAAACGTAGCTGCACAACAATGTACATGAGGTGCTTTGAGTCTAACATGTATATATTGTTCTGAAATAAAAACTTGTCCCGTCTGCTGGGACACCGGTGCTGCCAGAGAGGGTCTTGACAAAGTAAGGTGCTGAATGAAATTAATTCACCTCATCCTTCTCTGAGACCTTGTATTTACAAAGACACCAGCATAATAATGGATCCCTCTTTACACAGTAATAACTGCAATCAGGTTATTTTAGTTTGCACCGTCTGTAGCTGGCAGTAATCTTCTGGCTGTTGTCTAGCTCCGGTTGCAGCAGAGAGCTTGATGACAGATTTGGTAATGTAAAACTGAAAGAGTGTGGTGTATGAGATGGTCAAACAGTACATGAATCCAAGAAAAAAAAACAAAAAAAAACAAAACAATCCAGCAGTCTGAAACTCTATAAATAGTCTTCATCCCGAGCTTTGACATATGGCTCTAGTCTGGTTTCTGTGACTGTTCACATCACTTCAGACGACAGAGAATAAACAACTGAATTCTGCCCTCGCCCGGTTTTTAAATTAAGCTTCCAATGAAGTGAAGACTCAGTAGATCAGTTTGTGTGCATCAGCAACCTCACTCTTATGGCTACGTCACATCAGTCGCCTTCAACATCTCATAAAAGTCCACCTCCTGAATTCAAGTGCATTTAACAAGATGGCTATTGGTACGTGTGTGTGTGTGTGTGTGTGTGTGTGTGTGTGTGTGTGTGTGTGTGTGTGTGTGTGTGTGTGTGTGAGTGAGTGAGTGAGTGAGTGAGTGAGTGAGTGAGTGAGTGAGATGCTGTACTAATTCAGGAAGCGTCGACAGCGTCTTGTCCCGCAGTTGCAGTGCAGCTTGTTGTCCTCGTCCTCGATGGGGAACTTGTAGTCGTAGGTGAGCTCTTCTCCCCGGTAGATCTTTCTCAGGGCAAAGATGACGATGTGCTTGCGGCCGTCTACGTTGATGACACGAGAGTAGCAGTTTGGCTCACATGAGTGGTTGATGAAACGAGCCGCGTTGCCTTGCATCGTCGCGTCCACCACGTCAAAGTCATCGATTCGGAACATGTAGCAGCCGATGCCCTGAGAGTGATTAAACAACAGACTTACAAAATGTTTCCACATTTTGACCACATTTAACTGCTTAACTGCACTTTGTGCAGTGGTTTGCTTTTGCTCAAAGTAACTATTATTCAGTCGGAGTCATTTGAAGTTAATTCTTTTTTCAAAAGTAGATATATGTTTACATTTTAACAGAAATGCTCAAAACGCACAGGATATCAGGAACAGCAGGTCACATCAGTGAAACACAAATGAACTTGCAAAATAATGAGGCAGGGACTGAATCCGAATGCTCACCCCCCGACTTGTGGACTGAACCCTGACACACTCTCTGGGCCGTGAGGGGTTGAACTGTACTGACAATTGAACAAGATATGTGCAGGAGTTTCTGCTTCACTTAGTCCAGAGATCGATATGTGCAGTACTGAGCCTCACCGTATCAATTAACTTGCACATCAAAAATATAAGATACAAATAGCCTCAGAAATAAATATGGGAGGCTACATTATTATTGTTAGTATTCCTTTCTTCTACATCATCTAATCTGCAATAAATCCGGGATTTTCAAAGACCTTCTCAGGGGAGTGTTGTAGATTTGAAGGGGGGAGAGTGCAGGAGGAGATAAAGGCAAATGTACAGCAGAGGCACAGGTGCATGAAGAATGTTCTAAAAACAACGGGACGATTGTCCACTCAATTCGCTCAATCCACTTTGGAATTATAGAAAAAGGATTTATAAACGCAGAACCTGAAAATCATCACATTTTGAGGTTTTCTTTTTTCCCCTCCAACCAGGAATTGCTATTTGCTAATCATTTATAAATAGCCAATAAGAGCAAAATTGGCACTTTTAATGGTGCCAATTTGCCAATATCTGAACAAATATTAGGTGTTTTCCTGGGGAACAGAAAGCTTTTGAGGATCTCAGTTCCTCCTACCTGCATTTCCCTGGAGGAACCAAGGTTTAACTTAAGTTCTGTGACTCTGATAGTCTGCAAAAGGTCCAGCTGAGGTCCCATGTGGACCTTGACATGCAGACTTCCCAGGAGCATTAAACCCATTAAAGTGCACTGGACATTGGAATTCAGCAATGATCTCTGTATGTCATGATGATGATTTCAAAATACAAAAGTGTGTATTGTGTTTAGTCACCTTGCTGTCATAATATTTCTCCCGCTTATCAGTGAGGACAGAGCGAATGACGGTACCAGCGTACTCTATCACCATCTCTCCCGCCTCGATGTTCCTCTTACAGAAAAGTCCACGCCCATGAATTTGAGATCTAAAAGAATCAAGGTAGGAAATATAATTGAGCACACATGGTGTGTTTTAAATTCATAAAATTTCTTTTCTGCTATTTGTTTGCCATTACCTGTAAACTCCTACTGCTTCTTTGGAGAGTTTCTCCAGGTGCCTGAATCTCATAGCCATGGGAAGCTCACTGCTGGTGGCCCGCCTGTCAGAGTGAAACAAAGAAAACGTGGCACTGAATCTGTCAAATTTTAAACTCATATTCAACATGGAGTGTAGTGGGTTACAATTCAAATGTTGAGGAGCAAGAAAGTGGCAATACTGAAATGCTCTAACCTGGAAGATTTCAGTGGGAATTCATCTTCCTCTTCATCAAAGGGCCCTATAATGTCAGGGGGCTCTCTGTGCTGCGATGCCAGGAAGTTGAACATATCAAAAGTTGCTTTCCTAGTTAGGAAAAGAGGAAAGAAAAAATACAATTTATTTGAGGTGTAATTAAATCGCAGACAAGAAATAAAAATAAAGCCATCAACTAATAACACTTAAATAAACCTTATCAACAAGTTTATTTAAAACCAGTTTTAACAGAAAGTAACTGGGGCTGTGTTGGTACCGTGTGTAGATTTCAGCTCGGGCACTGCCACTCGGGTTGAGGGGAAGCTCTTCCTCGATGTCATCACACCGGTGGAAGCGGAAGCGGTGCTGTTTGCAGTTTGCGGCCCCCTGCAGCTGCTCCAGCAGGAAGATAACGGCGTCGTGGACGACACCGAGCACCCGCGGCCCGCTCATCCCACCCAGGGGCAGCTGCTTCAGGTGGAAGGCGGCTCGGGCTTCAAGGACACCGTCAATCACTGCACGCCAGGCGACTGAGGGAGGAAAGAGACGAGGAAGGTGTGTGAGCTCTGTAACACTTCACATGCACAAAATTGATTTTTCTAAGTTCACTCCTCTCAATTGCTTTCACTGTAATTAAACATTCATTGATTTAATTTGTGGGTAAAGGTCTGTGAAACATTACAGTTAGTGGCAGAAGGCAAACATGAAATCAAAAAGCTGTTATTACCCTCTATACTGTTAGCTTTAACACTGAAGCCATCTTCACTGGTGATTTCAAAGCGCAGATGGGGCTGGTTCATGTACGTCCTCTTTCTGTATCTAGGTGCAGGTGCATCTTCTTCTGAGCTGAAACCTGTAGAATTAAATGTAATTGCAAGAAAGTGATATGTACAATATTTCCAATAATTCCAGCTATGATTATAGTTAAATAATTTAACTTAATTAGATTTTGAGTAATTAGACTTTGTCAGGCAAATTTAAGAACAAGATACCATCTCATAACATCACACTATAATGGGATTAGTCTCTGAGTGGCTTTTGGAAATATTTTAAATCATTTAATCACATTTAATTGCTGTTGCACGTTTTGTTTTTTGTTTTTTTACTGTGAACATTAAAAAGAGCAGCTGCTATGCTGGTGACACTGATAGAGCTCCAAATAAATAAACATTTAATGTTCAGTCACAAACCTGAATAAGGGCCCCATTCAGAGAGGTCTCCGTGGCGAGCGCTGACCCACATGTGTGTATTACTCATACTGTGGCTGTTGGTGTGTTCAGATGTAGGTGGACTCTCAACCTGAGAACGCCTGAGCGGAAAGGACAAACAAATAAGTAAAAGTATAAACAATAAATGCAGCAACGAGATTGGCAGGTACTATCCATACCACTTTTAAAAAAGGCCTGTTCAGGAAAGAAAAACTAAATTTTGCAAGAATTTGATTCAGAACATTTCTTCCAATAGTATTTAAAAGGGTGCAAATGTAAACTTTTTCTTTTAAAATAAGCTGACTTGCGAAGTGGGTAAATATTGAGCTTCAACTTTATGTAATCTGACTCTAACATTTACCTCTTTGTTACTTTATATCATAATAATCTAAATGAGGACACTTTGAAGAGGAACTAACCTGGAGGGTGTAGGCGGTGGTGGAGCAGTAATTCTCAGTGGCTCAGGCTCATCAGAAAATATCTTCTGGTCTAGATCAAGAATATCCTTCATTGTTGGTGCTTTCATTCTCACACCACTGGATCTGCTGAATGAAATCAAAA
The DNA here is from genome assembly GCF_002814215.2 of Seriola lalandi dorsalis. Taxonomy (NCBI): domain Eukaryota; kingdom Metazoa; phylum Chordata; class Actinopteri; order Carangiformes; family Carangidae; genus Seriola; species Seriola lalandi. Next base: position 1,372,428 of record NW_019524961.1, on the reverse strand, counting down.
CATTGTATTTTATATTTCACCATCTTTTCCACCTCTTGAGGCTGTGGAAGCCACTAAAGGTAATAGTTGGATTAATACACAAACTATTAAATATCTTCATCATGTGTCAACATTTAGACCAGAACAAATATTAGTTTTTATCATCTGTTTTATTTACTAAGAAAAGAATTACAAGTCTTTCAATACCTGGCTTCATTAACGTCATCCACTTCACTTGAGGGATCCATCAAGAAGTCCATCTTGGATTTCTTCCGAGAGGGCCTTTCAGACACTGATGACACTCTCTTAACTCTCACCTGGTGGCGTGATGAGGCAGGTGTTGGTTGCGAGTTCAAATCTGCTTCATTGATTAAACTGCTGGGCAACTCTGAAAACGCCTCTGGTGACTGATCTGAGTCCTCTGCGTCCTGAAACTGGGATGATCTTCGATGTCTGACCTTTGGCTGTCGAGGGTTACTGAGGATGATGGGTTTTGTCCTTTGCGCGTGGCGGTGGGTAGCCATGGCTCTGTCAATAATAGCCTGAGCAGTGCTTTCTTCAATGTTGGAGAGACCAGGTTCAGTTACGCTCCGGACGCTAGTGGGAGCTGTAGAAGTGGGAGTGCCGCCGCTTTTCACTGGCACCACTCTGACAATGATTTTTCTCTCCGCCGTTGTTGTGTGGTTACTGGCAGCAGGGGTGCTTGTGGCAGAAGGGTTGGAGCGAGGCTTTATTATGACACGAGGGACAGAGCGCTGCAAAGCGTTACCACTGTGGAGAATCTTGGCTATCTGGCTTATTTTACTGTAAGTAGGAGAATTTGTATTGAGTGACTGGTAAGTGTTTGACCTCGGGTCTTTGATGAGAATCTGACCTTGACGGTTGACCAGCAGGACTTGTGGGGAAGGAGCAGAAGATGGGGGCGAGTCGGTGGCTGCAGCCTGATTCGGAGTCACTACCTGCTGCCGACTTCCTGGCTTGGAGCTGTCCAAGCGGATGGCGATGGTTCTGCTCTGTTTGGCACCAGGTTGAATAGGTAAAGCATTTAAGCCATTGATTACAATGGGGGATCTCAGCGTGCGTGGGACTGTACAAAAAGTGGCAGCAGCAGAGGAAACAGACGCATTATTTACAGTTTGTGTGGGTGGAGAAGGCAACAGCAATTTGAGTTTATGCTGCTGCGGAAGATACGGTTTTGGCGACAGGCGTTTGAGGTTTGATGTGGGACGTTTTGTCTTCACCACGATGGTTTTCATCTGCGCTGTGGGAGATTTTTTGGTTTTAGATTCTGGTGAGTAGTCGGGGTCATTTAAATCGTCTTTGAATCCGTCAACTGAGTCAGCTGATGAGACACTGTCATCTTTATCATCACCTTGATTATTTATGTGTAATACAGAGCCATCTCCAGCAGAAACAAAATGACCTGTAGCTGAATCCAATAATAGATCATTGTGAGATGTTGGTATTTCCGAGCTCATCGGGACCTCTTCCTCCTGAACTGACATCTCATCATGTACATAATCCGATTCAAGAAGAGCAGATGGTGGAGAATTTTCCTGAAACTCTGGCTCAGTTGCTCCTTGTTGGACTGTTGACTTTGACACAGTGTAGATTGACTCCAGCCTCTTTAGTGCAATCGTCAGCTGTTTAGTAGGTGTATTATGATTGTGAATTTTAGCGTCCTGAGCTTCATCATTGCCCACTTCGCTTTCATCACTCTCTGACCCACTGTCCGCCCCATCTAACTGCGAGATCGACTGTGCTGAAGCGAGCTGACCGGAGGCATCTGAGCCACTAGCTGCATCACACACCACTGTACGTGAAAACTTAAAGTAATGGCTTGAGTCTTCATCTTCAGAGTCATTCTCCTGATTATGTTCCTGCATTTCCACATCCTGCACAACACCTTCCACCTCTCCTCTACCACCTTGTGCTCCACAGTGAAGTACGACATTCTCAGTTAGCAGAGCCTCGTCAAACTCGAGTTTTGCATTCAGCATGGAGGCCACTGCCACCTCTGTGTCAGTGTCAAACACAGTGTAAGGCAGCTCCTGGGACATCAGGTGGGCAACTTCCTCTTCCAAGTTATCAGGGGCTAGTGAGATCCCATTGGTTGTGGCCACGGCTGCGTCTTCTGCCTCAGACGATGCTAGGAAGTCTTGGGGAACCTCGGCAGAAACTGGAGTGGTGATTTTAAAGTTTTGTCTCCCTTTGGGGGAGTGAGTGATAGCTCCTTGCCGAGGTGACAGCCCTGCAGAAATGCTGGAGTTGGACCTAGGTGGGGAGCTCCAGACTGGAGATGTTGAGTTTTGTCGAGACAGAGGAGGCGAGGCGGGTCCGAAGCTTGATGATCTTGGTGGGGAACTGAACAGGGCACATCTGGAGTGGACGGTGCCACCGGAGCGGAGGGTCATCGGTACAGATGGGTCGCTGTCTGTTGGTGAGGAACTGCAGCGGCTTCTTGATGACAGCCTGCGAGGTCGACGTGTGTCCTCCAAGTCCCTCAGTGTCAGGATGTGATGGGATTTGGGGGGAGCGGACCCTGAGAGCATCAAACAACATAGTGAACAATGCGGTCTACTTCACGAATACACTAAGATATAACACTGTAAATACTGAGGAATAGTCAGTGTAAACAAGGTAAATTATCAAAACAAAAAAGTATTTTGTAAAATTTCATTTGAAACTATTTACCTGGAGATGGGAGAGGTCGAAATGATCCTCCAGCTGGTCTCCTGGTCTGTGTATAACCAGGACTTTTGGAACCAGGTGTATTGTGCAGTTTAGAGTTGGGTGATGGGGTAGTGGACTTAATTGGACTGGATGTGGAGCTTAAGCGATCAGGGGACTCCATATCTGTCAAAGAAGAAAATGTTACCAACCACTGTGTCATATTATATGAAAAATGTATTTAAAGCTGCAGTAATAAATATTAAAACTGTAATGTTGTTGTGTAATGTGTCACTTACTGCGACAAAAACCCTCACTCAGACCTCCAATCTACAATTTGTATTTGCTTCTTTCAGCCTTTGCATTTCAACTTTTAACTTTTGTTTCACTGTTACTGCTCTCATCAAAACTGTTTCCAGAACAGAGCGATCTGTAAGGCCCTGCTCACCTCTGTGGTGTTTGGGACTGTGAACTATGGTGTGATTCTCTTCTTGGTCCCATCTCGGATCTTGTTCCTCACCAGGGAGAGGTGTGCTCACTTCGGTCACCTTACAGGTGTACTTACAGCGCCTGCGGGGGTCCACAGTGCTCCAGTACAACCGAGAACATCTAGAGAATAAAGGGAAGACAAATGTGTTATATAAATAAACAAAAAGACAAAGAAGTTATTTAGAGTCATTGTGATGATACGACAGTAGCAGGAGCAAGCTCCCAAAAGTATCATGAATGTTGTCCTACAAAGTATTTTGTTTTTTACTCAAACATGCCGAATAAGAATTTTTACAAAAGTAGTATACACACACAACATTAAAAAAAAAAGATAAACATAAAAGATTAGCAATTATCTCAAATCCATATCTATATCTTTAAACAGTGTTAAGTGACCTGAATAAGGCTTCATAATGACAATGACCACTTACTGATAGCCGACTGGATACAGCATCCTCCCATTAGATGACAGCTCTGACAACACACCAAGTTTCTGAATCTGTAGAGAGCCTGGGAAAGTGAGGAAAAAAAACCTTAATGATTGGGTTCAGCCAACTGAGAATAGTGATGTATACTGTAGTAGTAATATTTTATCCCCTTATGAAGACACACATCCTGTACAGTGGTGAACAGACAGACAACACACACTTATTTTTACCTATGGTCATGTTTATTGATTCGGGCTCGAGGCCTGTGAGGAACTTTCTCCTGAAATTGATCCCTTCAAAGTCCACGTACACCCTTCGAGGGACTTCAAACCCTTTCCCAGACACCATCTGGAAACATATGGTACATCATAAATCAGTACAATGAAAAGAACATCAGCAGGTGTGAGGGGTGAGTGAATGAAAGACTAATACTTTCCGCTCTGACATAAATGTAAACCGTAATTTATAACTATAATACAACTAAAAATAAAAAGACGTTGAGAGGAATATTGTGCCTATACCTTTGCACTGACAAGATCCCTGTGTTTGTAGCAGTACATCTTCCTGTCCTGCTGAAACACGCAGTTCTGGGCGCGAGCACACATGAAATGGAAATTACTCTGGCAGGTGGCAAGACAGCAGCCGACGGTGGCTCCTGACTGTCCACAACGATCACAACGCTGGAGAATGAAGGACAAAAACATTAATGTTAATTATCTATCATAATCCTTTTCACACATGTTTATCACAGAGTTATGTAACTTCTGCAAACTGCAATCCCACAACATTTAGAGCTAGAGTGACAAGTAACAATCTAGCTACTAAAGACATAATAAACATTTAATTTATTTCCTGATAGTATCTTACCAGGTGGCGCCCTCTTGAGACAGCGCTGTGCACTTGCAAAAGTGCACTGTTGTCCTCATACACCTCTGCAGACCAAAGGCAGCAGTTAATGTGGGCCCATTCATTCTGTCCCAAGTACAACAGCCGTCCTGCATCCTATTGGGATAAAGAAATACATTCATGTCACTTAATAAGCTGCAGAAACTCACCATTTTTATATAAAAAACTTAAGTATGACAAGGACATTTAGTAAAAAGTCAACGCAACTGCTGCAATGTAAACATAATGCATCCTGTTTCTGCATTTAAATATTTCAAATATTTATATTTGATTTTTGATATGTATTAATATTTATATATGTTTTATGTGAAATTAAGACAGTAGAAGTGAATTGACGTAAAGAGTAATGTGGCTGAAACAACTGGTTGATTAATCTGGTACTACTTTGTTAATTGATTACATTTCAAGACCACAATGTTGCATCTTCACAAGAACATAAGATAATAGAAATTAAGTGCTTGTCCTTGACTTACATTCTATAAAAACTGCTAAATATCTTTGGGTTTGGGACTATTGTCAGATAAAAAATAAAAGAGTCTCCTTTGGCAGTAAGAAATTGTTGTTGTTGATTTCTGCTTTCTGATTAATCAAGAAAATAATCTGCAGACTCAAAGATAATGAGAATATTAGTTGCAGCCCTTCCATTGTGGACACTGAAAAACAGCAAAACTCACATTGGGAGCAGAGTCTCCATATTGCTGACACAATGCACACTGCCTCATATCTTTACTCTTGGTAGTTTCCTGGTCATCTTTTACACCTGTGAGGGAGAAGCACCAAATGTTTATATTTCGTTATATGTTTGAAACCTGAAAAAACAACATAAACAAATTAATACAATTAATAAAATCGCACATTTTTGCTTTTTTTTTTTTGCAAATGTCACAACCTGTAACAGATGTGATCTTTAACACCAAGAATTAAACTGGCGGTAGTTGTATGTCCAAAGGTTCAGACTAAGATCACATTCCTGAACAGACATGATACAGAACAGGCTGCTATAATCTCCATACCATGTGAATGCAGAGGGAGGCTGTGCGATGCACCAGGCTGCTGTGTAGTGAGTGACGACAGCAGAGTTTTCCCCGCCGTGTGGCCCCTGGACTCCTTAGGCTGGTATGTCCTCTCCAGCCACTGTGCATAGCTGTGCTCCTTAGATGGTGGGAGGACTGCCTCAGGAAGCATGCCACTACAGATAGAAAGATATGAACAGTCAAACAGAGCTGAGGACTGGGGAAGACATTTGAGACAAAAGCCCATCTACAATAGCCTCCTTAATGACACTTTCATTCTCCAAGTCATTTCAATTGTAGTTAAATAGACTGAACTCTGACCTAAAGCCTCAACTATGCTATAACTTTCAAATATGCACAGTGAAGGAATAATGTGAATGTATATATGCTGAGGGAACAATGTTAAGTTTAGTGTTCTTGTTAATAAATTTACCTTGGGAATTCCTCAGAGAATGAGCTCCATTTCTTCAGGATGCGTGCAGGAAACCAAGTGAAAACTCGCTCCACCAACTGTCAGAAACACAACATTTAAGATCAAAGGAAAACCCAGGTTAAATTGTGGTCAAGGACACTGTCTATTTTTGGACAATATTTTAGTCAAACAGTCTGTTTATAGTTCGGTGTCTAGTGACTAAGCTCCACATTCCATCATGTGGCCATGAAAACTAAAATGGAGGGAAAAAGTAGAAAACTCCACAGGAAATCAATGAAAGAGGGGGTTTTAAAAATACACTAAGACCGTGGGAGAGCTTACTTTGACATAGTGTGTCCTGGCCTGACTGGTCAATCTCTGATTCTCAGGAAGGAGCTCCTCCTTCTTCAGCCACTTCCTCATCACAGAGATGACATCCGCATGGAAAGTTTTCTGGAAAAAAAAAAGAGGCCAAGGGTTCAATCAAGAGCATCTCACAAAAGTGGGTTTCAGAAAAAGAAAAGAGCGACATAGAAAGACAGAAATAATTAGGTGACATAACTCATTTTATTAATTTCACTGAACTGAATGTGGTGACTGATTCCCATAATTAGCAGATTATAATGGAGAATAGACTCACTATTGAGGTGTAACCGCCTCCTTTAAACTTCTTCTCCATGACTTGCAGATCGCAGACTGGACGCTGTTCCCTGACAAACCCTGAGTCATTTGTTTCCTGACACTGAAAGACAAAAATGACAAAATGTAATAATAAAACATCCGAAAAAAAAGAAAAAAAAGATCAAAACTTAACATTTTTATGAATAAAAGCAAATTTCTTTAGTGCTCATTTCTCTCTCTTTGGATATTTGTCTTTCACGGGGCTGCGAAGATCTCTCACCGCTTTACAGATAAGGAGGTGCTTCGTGATGTCGTCGTTGAGGAGGTGGGTGAGCACGTCCCCCAGCCCGGCTATCAGTCTGCTCTGCAACTCCTCCTTCAGGCTCCTGCGTTCAGTTCGGCGTTGGCCACAGGGTGAACAGGTGAAAACCACCTGTCCTCGTTGGCTTGACAGTAATCCAAACAGCTCCTCTGCAATGACACAGAAAACATGAACGCTTCAGTGCAAATTCATAAAAACTATAAATTATCCAGTTATCAGCACATTATGTTTTAACATTTGAAAGGCTATGAATCATTTTGAGCAATGTGCATCCAGCAAGATTAGAACCGCATTAACACTATGTACTATACATTTCTATGTGTGAATCCATTTATATCTATGTGTATAAATTGTCTCAAAATTATGATTTATTAGACATATTAAGAGTTTATTTTTGTCTATTTAAGTATTGTTTATTGAAGTGGTTAAGATGTAATTTTAATTTATGAGTGTGCTTCTATGTTGTAATATTTTACATAGCCAAACAGATGTTTTATTTATTTATTTATTTATTTTTTAAATTGTATTATTTTCCCATATCAGTTATCAAATTCTTTCACATACTGTCACTTAATCTTATGAACAGTAAACCTGTCAGTCAAGAAGATCTAGTGTTTAGTTTGAATGAAAACTCATTTAACAAATAAAGTGTTACTCACCTGAAAGTCCTTCACATAAGTAATGAATCCAGTGGTTGCACTTTGAACACTGAATCATCTGTGTATGTTGTTTGTTGTCATCATAGCACTTGTGGCAAACAGTGCAGAAATTACCTGATGTAAATACAGATCAGATATCAGTCACATCATCCTTTGTCAGTGCCACACATTTGAACTATAAATAAGTCCAGGTCATCCCTCAAAGCAACAGTGGACGTGTTTGGTTGTAAATCTCCCAGACCTTGTCATGAGTTAACCAATGAACCATGTATTTACTGAGTATTCACATTTATGGCTACAGATCCTTGAGGCAACACTGGTGTCGCTCAGAGGCCTTACCTTTGCTGTGGAGAGAAGTGCAGTCAGGACAGAGATCCTGCTCGTGGTTCCAGGCCAAGTCCCAGGACTTTCCAGGAGTCACACCACAGCTTTTACACCGAATGCATGTCATACACACCTACACAAACACAAAGTCAGAAAATAGCACACACACATATGAAGTCCAGGGACTTTTCCTAACAAAACCTCACAGATTCTCGATTTTGTGTTATATCTTATTTTATGTAGGTTTCACATGTGGATAAAACTAATAATTATACATTTCATAACATTTATGAATTTTCTGTTAGTGTTGCAAAGACCATGGCAGACCATATTTTTAAGGTTATAAAAGCAAATACCCAGGGCATGCTGCAGTTCATAGGTTTAGGGTATGTTGGTCCCAAGCAGGAAGGATGGTAGGAGGTGTGGCATCTCCTGCACTGTAACACAGGCTAGAGTGGGAAAAAAAAAAAAAAAATCAGAGAGGGGTATATTAAGAGAGCCGTTAAGAGTAGCACCTCTGTCATCTGTCAACTCTCCCAGTTTTTCCTGTCTCTGCTGGCTGCAGAAGTAGCACTTTTATATATAATTCATAAAAATGCAATAAAATTTTTACTTCCATCAAAAATCGTTTTCAGCAGAGGAAAGCAAAAAAGACGACTTTGGGGGACTTTTATCCTTTAGAAGGAATCACACATAAGTTGATGTTGTGAGGGTGTTGCTGGGTTGCATACCTTTGTGCTCTTGCTTCTACGTCCACACACGTGGCAGAATTTGCAGCGCCTGCAGCACCAGTTCTCCTTGTTCTCCTCCTTGGGGCGCTCCTCTGGCAAGAGGCAAAAACTGTGGAAAGGCTCACAGCAGATCTGGCAGAATATCATCTGTGGAGAGACAAAAGATTACTTGCACTGCAGCGCACCAAAATGACGAGATTATTATAAACTAAACCAAATGATGACTCCATTACTGAAGACCGCAACAAATATTCAAACCAGTAATGAGTTTACAAGTGTAAAATAAGAACACAAGATAACAGCAAAATTACTCAGAATATTCTAATTATCATTACATACAACACTTTACAGGAGACTGAGCAATCTAGCAAAGTATGTAAAGAGCTGAATTACCTCATGTCGTCCTTTACTGGCACAGAGCAGACAGACGGGTTGTGGTGTGGTAGGGACAGATGTGAGGACGCTGAGGCCACCCATTAGCCATACATTCTGGACGGCACAGTCCTCCTGGTACAGACAAGTCAAAAAAACTGCATAAGAGGAGTGATCGGAGTTTTCTTCTCTATTAGTTTGAGGATTTATGAGCTTCTTCATTCGAATTAATCGTATCGAAATAAGAGGCTGTCGTAATCCAATAACAACTGCTTTTAGATTAGCTGGTCCTCAACATGTTACAATAATAAACATGCCTACTGCTCGAGTCTTTTACCGATGTAACTTCCGGATTAAAGCCATTTAAAAATCTCAAACAGATACATAGTTTTTGCTTTCAAGCTAAAAAGTGTTCTTATACGACCACAATAATGCTTTTAATTTACTAATTTATGCTAAAGGGAACATGTCAAATGTAAAGATTTGCTGGACAATTTCAGCACAAGTTCTTGACAGTAGAGTGTGTCTTCACTTCTAGTAAGAGAAGCCAAATGTTAATCAAACCTCCAGATGTGGCTGCAGTGCACCAAGTTCTCTTACTGAAATGAAACACCTGTTTATTTTCCTTTTATTTTAGAGCTGAATGTTCTTACAAAAACAGTCATAATCCACAGAGATGTATTTTTTCTCTTCAATACTGAACTCAGACTACAGAGTGTTCTCTTGTGGAGTCTCTAATCTCTTTCATTTAGGAAAAATGTGAAATGTAAACATAGTCTTGGTGCTGAAAAGCAATATACAGTTAATATCATATACCCCAGTGAGTGGTAATATAAAAATGCCACACAACACAAGTGCTAACACCCACCTTAAAGTCCACGCGGATCTTGTACTTGTTCTGCAACAGGCCCTTTTGGGGAAATCCGTTAGTTAACCCTGTCAGGGTGTTCACTGACGCACACTCTGCAGGATTCTGGGAACGAAGGACATATTGTGGGTCAGTTGTTGGACAGGTTTTCAGCACTGTCTCTTTTACAGAAGCGTCCTCCTCCTCTTCAGGCTGATCCACTTGTTCGTCCTCCTGCTCCTCCTGTTTGCCCTCCTGTAACTCTGTGCCTGGACCGACAGTCTGAGGGGGCTTTGGCACAGTTTGTTTGTTAGCTCTGTTTGTCTCACTCTCATCTGGGTGCTGCACCTCAGACTCTGGATGTCCCTGAAAACACAACTTTGATGACACCACTGTCAGAGCTGAGTGCAGTATGGACTGCGGATGTTCTTGAGACGATGACAGTGTACATTTGTGCAAATGCAGAGCTGACTGCACCACAGACTGGGGCAAACGGTGCAAACGCAACAGCAGAGATTTCTGTGGATAGTCTGTTACGGCATGTGGTGAAAGTGGAGAAGCAGGCTGCATTACAGGCTGGGACAATGGAAGAGACGGTGTGGTGGAGTGTGATGAATATGAAGTAGTGGTCTGTGTTATAGGCTCAGAAAATTCTGAAGAAGAAGGTGTAGTGGTCTGTGTTACAGGCTGGGACAATTCTGGATGCATCTGTGCTGCACACTGATCCAGACACTGGGGCAACTTCTCCGTCAAAGACAGAGCAGACTGCAGGATAAAATCAGGCAGACGTAGTAAGTGTATTTGTAGCTGCTGCTGCAGCTTCGGCAATGGGCGTCTGGACGGGCTGGTTTCGGGGAAAGTTTCTCTGGGCTCCGTCTCTTCCGTATTCTCCTGTTCCTGTGAAGGAGGGGACTGCCTAAGCCAACCAGCAAGACAGGTTCCACAGTGACACCAATACCAGTGGCATGCAGAGGCGGCGACCGGCAGTAGCCAAAGTGACAGAAAAAGGGGGAGCACTATGACCTCCAGAATATGTTAGCAAGGCATAGTAAATTAGAAAAGATTAAGTAGAATCTAGAAAAATGCAAATGCATTCAGTAGATACAGACAGAGAGGTGTGATTAGCAAAGTATTCATGTCTCTAGTGCAAACTACTAGATAATGACAAAAAAAAAAACTAAAAAAACTAACACCTACTTTGTTGACAACCCTTTAGAAAGTCAGCTTCATGGCAAAATGCATAGTGTTGTTCTCTTAGTTTGTTAGTTTCAAAAGAGGTTGGTCCAGTCTCCCTGTGCAATATGCAATGTACTGCTGCTATAATTCTATATTATTAAATATAGCACAGCTGATTTCTATGTTGTAAGGCTATTAATGATCTGTGAAATTTCCAGTTTGTTAAATAGGCTTTGTTCTGTAATAGGAGATATAAAGACATCTTCAGTCTCCTGCAACTTGCATGAATCCCCTGCAAGTTCGCACCAAAACCTACACTTCCAGAAGAAACCAAAATTGTCATGAAACTACTGACACTGACACATGCACATACAATGTGTTTAAAAGTGCCTAGCATGTACATGCAAGTATTTATATCTGCATTTTCAAAGGTGCATGCGTAATTACATTCATGCAGGTACTCCAAATAGATGAAACAGCATGAAACAGCATTTCCTGACCAGTGGACCTCCACTAACAACCTGTAACTAAGGGTTTTATTTTGCACCCACCAGTGTGCTGGCCACAAGCACTGTTGTTTACATTCTTCCCCTTGAGAAAGTTGGCATTACACTCCTACACTGTAGTGAGCGAGCACTGTGGACAAATCTACAGCTAACAAAAGGGATAGCCGCACAAAATTGAGCAAAACCAGGAAAACCTGCATTTTACTCTGTTCAGAATGTCACTAATATAAACCGTATGTGATTGAGGTTGTGTACTTGCTTCCTCTTTATTCTAGTCTTCAAAATATGGTGGCTTCCTTCGTTGCTGATGTATTATGGAAGGAGGAGGAAGATGGGGTTATTGGCTTACAGCAACAAAAACCTGTGCCTCTATGATCAATGAGAAGCAGCACACAATCGCCATGATCTCAGACCGTGATGTTTTGAACATTGTGCGTATGTATGTAATAACCAGCACTACAAATTCACAATCAACAAATGCAGATGAAAACACATGAAAGAAGCCTCTTTACATAAATACAGGACAACTTTTCTCAATCTTAAAGGAGTTATTAAAAATGATGAAGATTGGCAGGTAATTCAAGCAATGGAGAATTAAAGGTTAGAAAAAAGAGAATGAATCATGTGGTTGATTAGATTGCCATGTGATTTGAAGAAGTCAAATGTACATTTCAACTACAATCAGCCGGAGCAAAGAGGCAGCGCAGCCAAGATTGATGCTATTGATGCTCTTAGCTTGAAGTATGACACAGTATGACACTGAAATTATACAATTATCGTTAGTCAGATTTTGACATTATTGTATAGGATTTTTGGATTTCTCTCAAAATAAACTGAGCATATAATGACTGTTTTGACATGAATGCGTCTTTATATGGATATGGGAAAATGTATCATGTTTTACAAAAATAGTATAATAATATTCTCTTTTGGTACTGGCTATTTTCTTAAGCTGGGGTCCTCTATATCTGTCCCAGTCAGAAAATTTAAAAACCTGCTGTAAACCATGTGTGCATAATGCTGTACAGCCTATGTTGGCTACATGTGTGAAGAAGAAAAAACATAACTGAAGCACGATTTGAGTTTTTCCTTCCAGTTAAGATAGTTAAGATAGAGATAACATTTCCAAAGTGGAGCCTGGACAGTAATAGGAAACTGTGTGCAAGACACCATCAATATTATCTACTGCCTCCAAAACAAACCAAACAGGCGGGGTGCATTGTACTAAAAAGAAAAATGGACTGCATTTTACCATGAACACAGCTTGAGAGCTTGAGGTTAAGTACATGCAAGGTGTTTAATACGAAGGAGAAACTTAAGAGTCAGAAACAGAAGATAAGCAAGGCTAAATTTCAAAAAAGTTATTAGAAATCACTCATTCCAACAAAGAAGAATAAATTGAAAATGAGAAAAAAACTGAAAGGCCTGGGCAAAGTATTATTTGGAAACAATTGGTGGGTGTTTGAATAATTATGATTCAGACAATAAACTGTTAGTTAACCACTTCATTTAAAGTGGCCATTTTACTTTGGAAATAAATTATTCAAATGGTGGGTTTTGTATTGTTAAAATTTGTTAACACCACCTATGAGGAAATGTAGCAGATAACCAATATAGGCAAAAACCAAATTTTCCAAAAATACAATCTGACCCAGGCTTGGTTAGGTGGTACACTGGAGACGAGGAGGGAAATTCGCCGGATGTTTTTACCTTGTGAGCTCTGGGTCTGCTCCCGGTTCCTCTGGAGAATGGCCGGCGATGCTTCACCGCCTCAGCTGGAGGGTCATCTGGGACTGATCCGCCATCTTGAGGAGCAAGATCTCCAAAAGAAGATTAACAGATATAAGACACAATTCTGAAATCTTCCTTGGAGTTTCAGAAAGAATAGTCCTTTTTTGTGCAAATCATTCATGACTCCGGGCTCATAAAATCCTTTCAAATATAAATTTAACAACCAAGGATCCTACAATTTTAAATCAAACCTGTGCAAGAAAATTATCTTGTGTGAACTATCAAAACAACACTACCCCACAGAAAAACAAACAAACTGATCCTTGTTGTATGGTATCTCTCTGCCAACAGTATGCAGATGTGTGTGCAGCCTAGGAAGTAAATGTTACAACATCTGGGCAAATGTGTAGTTACAACTTTGGAAAAGATTATTTCTATCACTATGTAACCTTTTACATAACTACAGCGATATCAAAGATAACTACAGAGCAGGTAATCCAACACAATGACACAAAGTTATAAAAGCAACAGCAGGGAGCTTTGAATGATATGTACTAAAGGTCTCATGATGAAAATGAAAACAGACTGGAAACAGATGGAATCTGGAGATAATGGCTCAGGAGCTATCGACTCAAAACCAATCTCATCAAATGTTGTCTGTTCTAACAACTTCTGATGTGATATGCTCCTATTGTGATTTTATCTTACTTTTGAGATCATATTGTAAAACTTTAATATAAATCAAAATTCCCCCACAGAGCAAAAAAGGCTTTGAATTAATCACAGCTCCAACTCAATGCCTGCAAAATCAACAGTAAAAAGTTAAGACACACAAAGGTTTGAGTCACATTAACAGCAACACAGCTTGAGTTACCTTGGTTGCTTGCAGCAGCAACATTTGGCTTGGCTGTTGATTTATCTGTCTTGTCCTCTTCTCCTTCTCCCTCTTCTCCTTCAGATTCAGATTCGGATTTAAGCAGGCTGCTGTAAGAGCGTGGTGTGATGTTACGCAGTGACTGTTTCCTGACTCCAGGCGCCATCGAGGACGATCCCTCGCCTGCTCCTCCAAAGCCCCAGTTCGCATCGTCACTGCTTGACACGGAGCCTGACAACCGCCTCGCCTGGACTGAGAAAAAGGAACCTCATGATTATTATGCACACAAATTAAACATTTCGATATTATTATTGGAATTACCAAAAATTTATCTGGTAAAACTGAATAAGAAATATGAACTTAGGGAGAAGAAAAAATTAAAGCAGGAGCATCTATAATGAGACATACCTTTAAATGGTCTGACAATGCGCTCAATCTTTGCTTTCTCAATTCGCTCACACTTTTTATATCTGGGGAGCAGGAGAAAGAGTCAAATGTAATTATATCTCCAAGGTAAAGCTCATGTGTACCCATCTATGAATGTGTTTAACTGTAAGAGTCGACTTGCCTTCATTAACTGGATAGTTTAATATGTTTTACTGGAAAGAAATAAGAAGTATTTTCATGTTTCATGAACAAAAATGCTTAACCTAGAAGTTAAACAGAATTTTAGGCACCACTGACTCAAACATTTTAGAAACTGAAGTTAACTTAGTTTAGTCAGTCCGAAATGTAAATGATGTCAGTTCTGCTATTTTTTTTTTTTTTCAAAACATGATCACTGCTACCTTTCTTCAAAGCAATGGCTTGACATTTTGGGAAATATGCTAATTCACTTTCACTCCCATGTCTGCATGTTAAATATGATGCTATTCTAGTAGCAGATTAGCTAAACTTAACATAAAGATCAGAAACATTTCTTGTAAAAGTGAGTGAGAGTGAGAGTGTAAAAAAAAAAAACCCATTAACTCGCTAGCAGTTTCCGCGTTTCCAGTCTTTATGCTAAGCTAAGCCGCTGCTGGCTGTAGCGTTGTAGTTACTGTGCAGGCATTAAAGTGATACTGATCTTCTCATCAAATTTCCCCAAATGTCAAACCATTCTTTTAAACTACTGGCAAGCATTTGTGTCTACGCAGAGTGCTGGTTAATCACAACGCAGTTAGATAACAAGCTAATACACGGTTCAGCTTTGAGACATTTCTTCACTTTCCAGTCGTCTGATCGCCCAAAGTTCATTTTCCATGACAAAGTAGGAAAAAATTAAGATCTTGCAGACCACCTATCCAAGTGGCCTTTAAAGCATCTCCTAAGAGTTCATCAATAGTTCACAAGTGGTCTGTGAGAAATGCCCACGCAACAAATTAATCTTATGCAGTGAAATTAGCATTTTCACCAGCGTGTCTCTATTCCAAAAAGAACAACAAAACAAAATGAATTTGTGATTGGTTTAACTTACATGCAACACTGCCGCTTGGTGTTGGGCCCTCCGAATTTGGGCTTGTCGAGGCAGTTGACACACTTTGCGCAGTCGTCCTCTATCAAACAGCCTGGGCAGCGTCCACAGCGCCGGGCGCGCACTCCCCCAGGTGCATACCGACTCAATACCTTCCTCTTTCTGAACTTGTGGCCCTTTCCCCTCCCCCTCCTCCTCCGCTGGATGTTTTCCTGAGAGACAACCCACTGAGCCCTGCCCTGATCAGAGATGTCATCGTCATCATCTGCCACATCTGCAAGCGAGACACAGAGAGGATGGGTAAAAGAGCCACGACAGACATTTCAAACATCATTATGTACATGTGATGTGGGGCTGACATCTTTGGATGCCAGTCTGCAGGAGACATTACAGGTCTAACTGTTGTGATTGGAGGTGCTTACATACTCATTTACTCTCATTTAGTGGTCTTCTGTCCAACAAGCAAACCCGGTTTCTATGGCTACAGGTTACTATTGGTTCCCTGAAGTGTTGGACATCTAGAAGACACTCTTGGATAGAGTGAACACATCAGGAGTCTGAGAGAAACCCATTGCTGGTGAAAATCCCCCTGCCTGACTAGATTAGATTATAAAGTACTAAGAGCAGATTTGAAATGATTTACAACCTCTTGCATCCTCCAGTGGAGATATTTTAATGCGAGATGGCACAAAGCAACTTCACACAATTTCTCAGAGGTGGTGACTGTCATCATTTTAAAAGAATAATGTAACTGGAATAACCTTGAGTAAGCATCAATTTTTCCCAACTGCACTAAATGTATTCATTAAGAGACAGGGCAGTGAGTCTATTTGTCAAACAGCACTTCCTCACCTCATACTGAGTGATGCTCACTTGACCAGTGTTGGGTATAGCTTTCCAACAGCGGTGGCTAATCTGTGTGTGACAAAAGATAATTTGGCTGGCAAATATTTTAATTACAACTACATTGAACTAACAAAGCAGGTTTTTTTGCTCAGCAGGTTAAGTTTGCCAAAAGCAATCAAAACTGTGCTCTTTTACAAAAGAAATTCTGTTTTTTTGAATGTGTGTTTATAACTGCAGAAGCTTAATTATGCCAGTTTTAAAGAATATTTTAGCCGGTGAATTTTTTCATTATAATACACTAGCAGAGCAGCTTTGCCAAAGTAAAAATGGCAGAAGTTAATTTAAGTCTGGACAATGCTAATGAAGCATTTTCACAAATTGGATTGAAAAACAGTTAACCTACTTGAAATCATGGTTATGTACAGTATCAAGTCCATCTATTTTTTTTTTTACAATCACTCTGTAAATGATGCAGTAATCCTGACTAATCCAGGGTTGTAATAACTCCTATTGCAACAGCTGATGCTGCACACGTTTCAATATGTTGTGTGGATGTGAGCTTCTGAACTTGTCTTTGAAAGATGATGATGATTCAGACTTTAAAACTTTAAGACTTTTCTATACCAAACAGAATGCAATTTAATACTTGTTTCACAATCATAACACTCAGCAATAGTGATATCCTTTAGTTTTTCATAAATCTGTTAATAATATATCGGTAATTCATTTTCTTTACACAACCCATAACATAAATAAACATATTTTGAGATTTTTGTTTAAATAATTGTAACCAAGGAATGTACTGGGCAAAGGTGACACTGTTTCAAAACATATATTTGGTATTTCTTTGTTTTATGTATCAACAGTCGTATATCCATCCATATATGGATGGACGAAATGACCAATGAAAAATGATTCATTCATTTGAGCCCATTTCACTTTGTGCGAAATCAACATTTGAGGTGCTGGATGCTGTAACTGGCAATAGTGACAGTGTTTGCTACAGGTCTGATGGTGCCGACTGAAACTCAAAAGAAAGGATTGAACAGCCTCCTGCAGCACAACCCACTGTAGCTATATCCTTCTATTAGTTCATAGGTGTGCAATGTCTTCCAACAACCCACAGTCAGACACAAAAACATTTTATAACCAACATTACTGTCTACTGCAGGCAACAAAAAATATCAAAGACTTTTGTAAATTAAATTTAAGACTTTTCAAATACCTTCTAGGGAAAACTAAGGAAACTGAATTCAATGCTTTTTAAGACTTTTAGACCAGCATATGTGCTGTACTTGTCTGGTTGAGGTCCCTCCTTTGTGTTTTGTTGTGTGTCAGTTTCTGGACATCACAACCAGATCATATCCAGAGCCAATGAGTTAAACAGCGAATAAGCGTATTAAGCATCTGTTAGCAACATCATTTCCCTCATGTCATCAAAGACCATGACTGCTTTGCCTTCCCTCCTGTTTTTACTGGTTGGTCCAAAGGAAAGAAGACACACATTTGACTTTTCAAATACAATGCAAACTAAGTTTAGTTAACATGCAATTTACCATTATATAAAATTGACAGTACTTGTATGGGTCATTCACTTTAACTTCAACTTTACACAGTGGGGAGATTCCTGTAATGAATTGAGAATGTGCACACTGTAAGAATAAGTTGATTTACAAGTTTTAACATGTTAATTTTGAGTAAAATTTAAAATGTCAGTTCCTGGATTGTGAAACCTTAGTTGAAATCATCACACACAGACAATGCAATTCAAAATGTACCGAAGTGCTCGCCCTTCTCTAAGTAAAAGCAAAGGGAAGTTAATTTCTGCTTTTATGCTTAGAAACAACACATGTAGATGCACCGTACCTTCTGCTGTGGGAGAGAAGGTGATGCCCTCTCTCTCGTGCAGTGGCAGGGCGCTGAGTCTGGGAATATCATCTGGCACCATGGCACGGGGCTGCCCCAGAGCCACTGCTGCTGCCCGACAGACATGTTTGATCCTTGGACCACCCAACGGTTGCTCCTGCAAACAAACACGCACAAAAAAAAAACATGGAATCACCTGGATAAAAAACAAATTACAATAGAATCACTTGATCATTTATTTATTTCAAAGGTGGTATTTAGTTGATTTCCTGGTATGTGGATAAACTGTAGCAGGTAATGCTTGTTTGCCACAGCTTTATGTACTACAGAAAAGCTCCTCCCGAGCACATAATAAATGATCAAGATGAGACTCAACTCAGGTGATTACAACATATTCAGCAGACTGATGCTACTTGGATTTAATCAAAAACAGACAAGCAACATAAAATGCGCATTTACAAGATAAAAGCATTACCTGAGGACTAGTATCTTTGGGAGATGCGCCAACTCTCCTCCTCCTCCTCCTCCTTCCGCTCACCGGCACTCGTGATTCTCTCGAGCCCAACTTTTGGTCCAGACAAGGATGAAAAACAAAGGTTTTATGTAACATATGCTATAACATCACTTTTTTACTATACCTTCCTAAATAAATAGCAAAGTCACTTGACATCTGACTTGTATGGTTCAGACTCAAATAAGACACGTCATGTGCATGTACTTTCTTTTATCTACTGGTCGTAATGATTTTGGCTGATGTCACTTATCAATTGAAAGTTTTAGCCAGCAGTCATTACCACAATGAATCTGGTATATTGATACTAGTTAGTAAACAAGAAAAAGGGATTGTTTTTTACAAGAAGAAATGTTGCATTTGTGCACATATGTGAAATGATTAGGGCTGCAACTCACATTTTTTCACAGTCGATTATTCAGAAAATTACAATTAACTGATCAATCATTTTGTCAATAAAATGTCAGAAAATTGTGAAAAGTCCCCCCTCACGGTTTTCCAGAGCCCAAGGTGCCGTCCTTAAATATCTATTAATTATTCTTTACAGTCAATGTCAATGACAATGTGTAAGACCACAAAATCTGCACAAATTTGAGAACTTTGGATTCTTACCTGTGACAACTTGAGCTGCTTCTGCTGATCAATTTTGATGAGCTGGACTTTGGCTTTCTTCAGCAGGTGGAGCATCCTCTTATTAGCTCCACTGAGACCAATTCGATGGCTTGGTCCACTGACTTCTAAAGCCTCCTGACTGTCCCCTGTCATGCCTCCTGCTTGATCTGTACCAATTGGCATGAAAAAAGCAACTGTGGTTAACTCATGTACGACCAAACATCCCATAATTGTAGGACCACTTATCAAAAACCCTCCTATCAACTAAACAGTCAAGCAAACACAGTGTCAGTGTGTTAAATTATCTCTTTGCAATTTCCACGATATTAAAAAACCCATCATGGCATTCTCAGACCCAGTTTTTGTAAATTCACCAGTGAATTTGACCTGTCAAATAAAGCTAAAAAACACACATAAAAAACACTAACCAAGGACTGAAATCTCTGCTGACTCGAGAACCATATTTTTTTCCTCAGTTTAACCTGAAATCAACTGTTTTGCCCAATTAAGAAAAGGCATTTTCAAAATTTATGGCTACAATTAAGTAGCACAATCTTCATAAATAATTACCCAAAAAGAAAAAAAAAATTATTCTTACTATTGTTGCCAATATCTTCAAACGGCATATGAGAGGGCGCTTCCACATCAGCGTTCACCACAACAGCTAGTTTCCTCACAACACCAGGAGACTCCATCTCCTCCATCATAAGCTTTGACCTCCTCCTCTTCCTGACATGAGAGGTCAAGCCGTCGCCATGATGTGTATAATCCCCTTGAGTGTCGGGCTGGCCTTTCTTTTTTTCCGCCAGTTTCAAGGTCAGTTTTTTGAGGTTTTTGTAGATCTCCAGGTGGCTCGTTCCTGGACTGGGCTTTGATGAAAACTTCGGCACAGCAGATGGGCTGTCGAAAGCAGATAAAGAGTCACTGTCTGACTGTAATGAGTTGCCATCATAACCTAACTCAGGATGTGATGCACTCGCTTTTCCATCCTCTCTCTGTTGACTCTTCAGCCATGTTGACAGAGGGCCCTTTGGAAAGGGAATCATTTCCTCGTCCAAGAACCTCTTCGGAGCTTTAATAACGCGGGAAGACCGTGCGCTCATTACAGGAGTCGAGGAGTTGGAGCTCTGCTGAACTTGTTCAGAAAATGAGCTGGGTTCACCTTCTGATGGTGTGATATTTTGACCTTGCAGTTGCTGCTCGTTCCCGTCCTGCGTCGGTGCGGCTGGAACGGGCTCAGTTATATAGGTGTAAAAAACTCGCCTAGTGCGAGTACGGCCCAGCTTTGGACGTCTAATAGTTGGTTTAGCCTTTCGCCTGTGTCCAAACAAAGACCTACGTGGTCTTTTGTTTGTTCGTTTCTCAGAGGAAACTTCAGCTTTACACTCGAGGGGCATCGCTGCCTCCTCTCCACTCTGAGCACCGGCCTCAGCTCCAGCCTCAGGAGAGGCACCCATACCCTTAGCCATTCTCTTCTTCTGCCGTTTGTGAAAGGATGTAAATGACAGAGCGACTGCTTGAGATGTGCGCCTTGTGCGCCCAAATCGAAATCTCTTCATTTGTTTCACAGAGCTCTGTGGCTGGGATTGGTCTGTGTCTGAGTCCTCTGACACCTCGCCTTGTTCTTTGACCTTGGAAGCTTTTTCTGTGCCCTTGACTGCTGTCACAGTGCTCACCAGCTTATTTTGCTTAGTGCCACCAGCTGAGGTAGCGGCTGTTTGGTTTTGTGAGTTGCCTGAGTCGGCTGTTTCTCCTGCTTTCTTTACAAAGTCAACTGATTTTTTACTGCTCTGTCTACCTGAGGCCTGCTCGTCTGCATGTTTGGCTTTTGCAGTGAGACCTACCTGCTTGCCATGCAGTTTAATTACCACCTTGGGTATTTCTTTGTCTTCTACTGGGCTGTCTTTGGCACCCTGGCCTTCTTTAGGAGCCCTTGGTACAATTTTCCCAATCAGAGCTGGTTTTGGGGACTTGGGTAAAATTTTTCCAATGAGAGACTTTGTTCCTGGAGAATGGCTGAGTGACAAAGACCGAGGAACAGTGCCAGAAGTTTTCTGTGGACGAACTGTTGTGGTCCCAAATCCAGTGAAATCTTCCTCCTGAAGAAAAAGTACAACAATTAAATGATTGTAACAAAATATTTGGATGTTTTGGACAGATTTTCTACCTGTGCACCATCTCTCTAAATGTGTATTTTTTTTCAGTAAGATACAATCATTTTAATACGATTAAATAATCCACTATCCAACAGTAATGTAGTGCTTGAGATGTCTAGTGAAATTAAGAAATTGCACATTTTAGCGTAATTCTCCTGTTCAACATTTCAATATGGCCACTTCTAAAATTTTTTGTCAAATCGATTACTACCAAAGTTTATGAAGAACCTTTGAAACACACTCAGCCTCCAGCATCCTCTAATTCAAGCACCCGTCTACCTCCGATGCAAAGACTGCCCACTACAGCAGATCAAAATCACACTTCAACTTGATTTCCAATTACTCACATTCATCTTCACACGCAAAATAGGGACTCTGTAAATTTGTCAGATGAAATTCCCCTAATGAAATCTGTTCCATAGCACTGCAGAGCAAGTGATTGTGTGCATTAAGTGACAGTTGAGCATCACCCACAAGCTCTAGCGTCAGCCATGTGACTCTGTTACAGTCCACACTAAAGGGATTGCATCAGTGAAGTCTGACTGATGTCAGACTCTGCGCTGGAGATTAAATAATATTATTAGATCCAATTTGGCATTATATCATTATCACCAACCACCTGCGTAGCTGGTGCTGAAAGTAAACCACCTTAGAAGTGAATGATACGTCACACTATGGCTTCTATGAACAAACAATATGAAAACATATTGACAGATCTGAATCCTCTCTTTTTGCAGTATAATATGAGTTATATTATGAATGATTGCAACAATGATTGGTGAATCAACGCAAGTTATTCATCAAGCGACAATGTCAAAAATTTTCTGGTTCCTAAGGTCAACATCTGGTACCTTTATTAAACTGAAGCCTGTTGGCCTCTGGGAACTTGTTATGGGCTTTCCTTCACTATTCTCTGATATTTCAAAGAATCAACGATTAATCACTAATTAAAATATTAATAATTTGAAGCACTAGATTCTAGCTTTTACAACTAACTACAAAGAGAGCAAAGCTGTGCAAATAGCAAGAGGCTGAACTCTCATATTGTGCTTAAGCAAATACATAAAATGTATTATTCCACATTGTTTTAACTTTTGCCAGCATTTCTAGTCTTTTGTCATTTGAATATTCAAATTAAAGTAAAATAAAAGTTATGTAAAAGTGTAACCGTCACACATGTCACTCCAATACTCTCACACAAGTCAATCAACAAGACTTGAAATCATGCATGACAATCTATTATACCTGCAGGTACAATGACACTTGCAGTAACTTGCAAACAAACTGAATTCAGGAATTGTGTTGCATTATGCGTAGCATTAACAGGGAAATTTACTTTTTCTTTGAATTGGACTGACCCCATACGTTTGACTAAAAAGGGTAGAACATGTTTCCTAATTACCTTAATCTTCATATCATCTTCAGTAATGAATGGGAGTGATTAATGTTTGTAAACATGGACCATGCAAAAAAAAGGTACAGGACAAGATTTCTCGGAGTATGATCCAAATTCAGCTTTGTGATTATAATGCCTTGGTAACGGTCCTGGCTCGTCCCGTTGTACCCCACGTTGAGCTGAAGTTCAAAACACCGAGCGGTCAGCTGACAGCTCCGACGCTGAGAGTACTGTCCTCAAGTTATCAGCAACGACGTTTTGTCTACGACAAGATTAGCTGCATGTGGATGTCAACACTGGGTGGGAACTTCAACTGACCAAATTTTGTCAGGTGGATGAACAAACAAAGACATCTCATGGTTTCCACAACAAAACGCACCCGTGGCTATCACAATACCGCTAAAGTTTCCGCCTAATGCCCTTTTCAACAAACTCAGCTGGACAGACACTGATCTCCTTGTATGTATGGCTATTGCAACTTATAGCATTTCAAAATAGACAATGAATTCCTATTACCTGCAGAAGCAAACAGACTGTAAATGTTCACCCATCAACCTCTCTTAAGCATCCCCTGCAGGCAAACAGCTAGCTACAATGCTTATTTTGGGTAGTGTTTGCAAGCTAAGTTACCGCTAACTAGCTCTACGTTAGCTTAAATACTTTTAGGGAATAGCAAAACAAATTCTTTTAAATGTCATTATTTTAGACAAACTGTCTTTATATGCCCCATTAGCCGCATTGTTACCAATCCAGCTGACATGCTATGGTTAGCTTATTCACCTCCTCACTGTTGCTGGAGTCGAACCCCGCATCTTTCTGGCGCCTGTGCTTCTCCGCCACACCGAGAAGGCGCAGCAGGGACGGATCCTCGCTCAACGCGAGCCCGATGTTTACGGGCCTCGGCCCTCCGGCAGCCAGCTCCCCGTTGTCCGAGCCCAACCTTCCGCGTCTGGTACGTTTCTCCGACCGCAGCCTGCTGCGAGCCGTGCACGGCCGGCCCGGGAAGCGAGCCCGGGCCGGCGCTTGGGTGCTCAAGCCCGCGACGGTGGCGGGAGATGATAATCCGCCTCCCGATGCCGCCATTATTTACTACAACAACACGGACGGCGCGCTGGCGGAGGGAGACTGCAGCGATATGGGAGGCAAGATGGACCGCTCTGAGGCAAAGGCGCGAGATAGAAAGGAACCACAGAGGAATCATGGGAAAACGAACTTCGCCGGCCGAGGGCGACCCCAGTTCAACCCACTGGGCGACTTCGCTTGTGTAGAGCAGCTTTCCAGACCTCCAGGAGCCCCAAAACCCTCATTTTTGATTAATTACTAATTTGTTAGAAACTTGCACCGTTACAATACAACATCAGCAATGTCCTTTATTATCCATCTGAGGCTCATTTATAGTATGTTTTGCTCATTTGTTGTTTTATCAAACTGATTTCTGTCTGTTAAGTAAGTGACACAGAAATCCAATGCAGTTGCAACCAACAATTATTTTCATCAATACGGCCAATAATCATTTTTGCAATAAGTGATTGAATGATCAGTGCATAAAATGTCTGAACAGTGTGCAAAATGTCCATCATTGTTCCCTGAAGCCCAAGTTAACATATTCTGATTGCTTCTTTCTTTCTCTGAGCAGCGGTCAAAAATGTAAAAATAAGAGTTTACATTTAGTTTGGATAGTATAGGCAAAAATCGTTGATAATCATTGCTGTGAATAATAATGAATAATAATAATAATAATGAAAATGTGTAGCTTAATAGATAGTAGGTATTGAGATCAGTGACAGACAACTAGTTATGCCCTTTCTCAAATTAAAATAGAATTTAAAAAAAATGAATTTTATAGTTTTAGTCAGATATTTTTCTTCTGAGTCATATGTATGACATGCTAAGTAGTACTCTAAATACAGTATATTCAGTGGTAGCAGTGTTAGTATATCTACAGTATACTGCTTCAAAAAAAGACATAAGCATCTTATAACCCATTCACACACACGGACACTCACACAAAGTGACAGACAAAAACACCACAGAAATGTAAGTATTGTTTAATGCAACAATTATTTACTTTTCGGAAGAAAAATAAGACCCAGAGATTACATCAAGTCTCATAGTACAGAATCCTATACACTGGCCCATTTATCAGATTTTGGATTTCATTATGTTTAGGACTGACTGTACATTCTCCGTATAATTGTCACCTTAGACTTAAGACTTTTTCTGAAAATAAAATAATACAGTTAAATACAAAACACTCCCACACTTGAGGGAGAATTAGCTAGTTTCTCTACAGTGAATATAAAACATTTCAGGTACAACAGAGGTAATATGGGCAGCAAAAAGGGCCTTGTGATGACGATTTGACATAAATCCAAATTATGTACAGAGATTTATTTACAAGTGTAGGTTGTCCTTCTAACAGCAATTAAAAACAACACTCCGGAAACAACCTCCTTAATCCAACTGTGTTGCATAACCTTGTTTCAAAAGCTCTCACCCTAAAATATCTTCTTCCGACACTCAACAGAATATGGTAAGAAATACTCTGACAATCATTTGGGAGGGTGAAGTTGCAGTCTTTTCCCCATATATTATCTGTTTTCTGCTACATTCTCTCCCTCAGTGTGGGTGTTCTGGTGGACCTTTAGGACACTCTCTCGAGCAAAGCTCTTTCCACAGGTGGGGCAGGTGTATCCAGAGCGGTGAGCCCTGGCCATGTGTGCTCTGAGCTGATCAGGCCGAGCATAGCTCTCATTACAATCTGTGCAGGCATGAACCTTGCGAGGGGGAAGCCCATGCGCCTCCTTCTTGTGTGCCCGCAGGGTTGCAACAGAAGGGAATATGAGGTCACAATTTGCTTCGGGACATGGGATCTTAAGCTCTGGTTGCAGCTCATTGGAGGGGCATCCCTCTGTCAGAGAGTCATCATATCCTTTGCATCCCCCTGCTTCCGCTTCATGTTTGATCTTCTTGCAGTCAACGATCCCTCCTTGAGATTCATACTTGGGTTTTCTGCCGCGTTTTTTCCCTTGCAGCTTAATTTCACAGTTTATATCACTAGCGAATCTCTCCTGGTGCTGCAGGAGCTCTTCTTCTGTCTGGAAACCACTACCACATTTGCAGCATTGGTAGGTGTTGATGTCATCAGCCACTACAGGCCGCTGGGGATGCACTGCAATGCGATGGCTGCGAAGTCGTGAAGGACTGGGGAACAATGCGCCACAGTCCCTACAGGGACACCGTCGTTCTATGCATTCATGTCGTCTGTGTTTGTTCAGCTGCATTGAGACATTAAACACTCATCAAAGACAACAGACAAATGTTTTATAATTTCTAAAGCAAACTAAACTATAAACTATACAAGACAGCACAAAAAATAGGCTCACGTGTAGCCTGCTGTGCCCTCACCTCAGTGAAGGTAAAGAAGCTTTTCCGACAGTAAGGGCAGCGGAAGGGCTTCTCCTCTGTGCTGTGGGAGGCCTGGTGCTCGCTCAGGTCCTCAGAGGCAGAGAAGCACTTGTCACACTTGTAACAAGTAAAGACTGTATCAGTCTGCAAAATAATGAGCAGAAACTTCGTTCAAAATAGTGAAATACCGACTCAAGACATGATTCACTGTTTGTTTTGTGTGTGTTTTTTAAGAAGGACGAAAGGTAATTATTTTTTTACTTTACATCTCCATTCTCATACAGAACGATATTATGTACAAAAATCATTATCATCATCAACCATGGTTGGGCTCTAATCCTTATAGCATCACACTTCATAGTTAACTTGCAGTTCACAGTAAAGTCATCACAAGAGCTGAAACAAGTTGATTAACTGATCCGTAGTCCACAGAAAATGAACCAGTAACATTATGCATAATGGATTAATCGTTCGTCATTTCTCAAGCAAAAATGTCTAACTTTTGTTTTCAGTGGTACTAAATTACATGTATTTGGGTTTTGGACTGTTGGATGGGACAAACTACTGAAAACATTAATTCGCTCTATGAAAATTTGTGTTCCCCATGTTTTAAAAACAAAATGATTGATCAACAAAACATTCACATTCTTCACATTAATCTATAAAGAAAATAATCACCAATTGCAGCCCTAATAATCAGTATTATTATGAATTTCATTTCATATGAATTGCTGAGTTTGTTTACTTGAAGCTTGACCTGGCATTTTTTTTTTGTCTGCTTTGCCCTACCTGTTGCAGCTGCTTTTTGTACTGGTCTCTATGACTCTTCCTCATGTGTCTCTCCTTGGCTTTGGTGTCAGAGAAGGTGATGAAGCACTGAAAACACTGTAGACTCTCATGCTGATCTGGATCACAGGGAGATGACAAGTTGCTAAAAGATTAATTCAAACGAAACAGTGGGAATAGATTGCATAACTGCAGAGCATCAATGCATGCCTACTCTGAGCAGTCAGAATTCATATATGAACCATGCATATACAGTAAATGTTAGCTTACAGGCCTGCAGAGGGGTGACCACAGGCTCAGACTTGATCTCCGCTGAGGTGGATCTCATCTCACTCCCAACAATGACTTGCTCTATCTTCAACATTTCCATGCTGATGCTTACCCACACTACCCAGCCACATGGAGCTGTAACATAAGCACACATTGCTGTAGTACACACACTGCACATGCATCATAGGTGTATGCAAAGCTGAACCGACAAAAGCAGAGCACAGCAGTAGCAGACCAGGCTAATGTCAAGTTAACCAGTTTACAAAGAAATTGGATGTTTGGGCTAAATAATTAAAGTTAAATAGAAGAGGCTGGTGTTTTATATACGTCAGGCAGACTAGCGATGACATAAAAAAGAGCTGACGTTAGGCCTGAGCTCGCTGACAGAAGGATGGACGGAAGAGACGCTAGTCGACATGCACAGCTACAACTAGGAGCGAAATGATTGTGCTCATATATTTTTTGAATATTCTAGTTTGTATTTCCTTGTGCTTCCTTTGGTGTTACGCCTGTGTGTTTTAACGCTGCATCTGTGTGAGGAATTATGATTAAATTTGATTTAAGTTTTTGTAAACAATTCAAAGGAGGGAACCATTTCTTACCGTTCGACTCGTCCGCTAAACCGAAGCCGCCGAGAATGGCATGCCCACATCACGTGACGTGGGCAGGCGGCGGCGTTATCGCGAGATTATGAGAATAGCGCTTTGTCTGGAATGCGCCACTGTATTGGTTTTACAATGAACCAAACAATCCTTCAGCTTCAGGTCAAAACATTTCTGCAGAAATACAAGTTTTAAAAGGTGAAACCGTGATTTATATAATTTTGGAACAAAATAGACTTTTACGTTAAGAATATCTCCTCATGATAAAACAAGAGCATATTTTATAAACGTTTTATATGAATTTGTCCATAAAATGTGCTAATCCCTGACTGTTTTGAACTCTGCCAATTAATGTTTACTACTTTTGTTATGCTGCTGAATGTTGAATGATAGTCTTTCACTGACATAAACCTTGGGAGCTCAAATGATTCAAATGGATTTTTAACAGAACTACCAGTTTCAAAACTGACAAAACAAAATATGAATTTTAGTTATGCTTTTCCCCTTTTCTCTACACATAAAAACACAACAAAAAGACTACAAATAAAAAAAAGCTAATTTAAGGTTCATATAACTTTATTGGTAAATCAGACAAGGCAGATATCAATGTAAAACTTGATGATGAGGTGATAAGACGGCACATATCTTTTTAAATAATTTGTCAGTGACACAGGCATGGGGTTAAGGGCATATGAGGCAGAAGAAGTAGTTCAAGGAGTTCAAGGAACCATTTAAGCCCTGGCCTGCTGCTGCTGCTGGTATTCAGCAATTCGGCTTTCCATCACAGGCCTGAAGTGCCTGATCAATCCCTGGGGACACAGAAAAGAGAACACAAAAGCAAATTAATCTAGATTTAATTAAAGCAGAATAACACCAGTGTTTTTTTTTCCCTAACAAAAAAAAAAAAATCTGTGAAAGCATTAATTCCTGAAGAGAATATTTAGGGTAAAAATGAATGACACATGGCATAAAGGACCTCAAGTACATTTTTTGGAGGTTATGGTTTGCGGTTGTGTGTTTACTCTTCATAGTTAGACCGAGCTAAATCTAATGCAGTCCAATACAACAACCCAGCAATAAACCTTTCCTTCATGAAGCTTATTATATTCAGTTTGTGTCACTTGGCTGGGGGTGTCAAATTCTCTGCTAATCTGTGCTAAAGGCGGTATCCTTTAGCACAGGCGGTTCCTTATTAATTCTTTAAATTATCCTATAAATATGCAAATGCATTATGAGAGTATATGGGGTTACCTGCACTGGCCATGCCGCACCATCTCCCAGGGCACAGATAGTGTGTCCCTCAATTTGCTTACTGAGCTCCCAAATCATGTCGAT
Organism: Seriola lalandi dorsalis; assembly: GCF_002814215.2. Classification (NCBI taxonomy): domain Eukaryota; kingdom Metazoa; phylum Chordata; class Actinopteri; order Carangiformes; family Carangidae; genus Seriola; species Seriola lalandi. The sequence goes on along the minus strand of NW_019524961.1, from coordinate 1,343,127 downwards.
CTCTGCTGGCCGTGCGTCACCACGCACAAAACGCCACATCATGTTGTTCATCCAGTCCACTCCTACAGAAAGAGAAGGACAGGAGAAAAAAGAATTTTGAAATTTGTTAGAGATATTGCCAGATATTGAAAGACCCTGAATGAGACCCAGTGTGTGAAGTATTAAGGTTAGAATGATCTATGCATAAAGTGATACTCAGGCAGCCTTTACCTTCTCTGCATGGTGTGCACTGGCCACAGCTCTCATGTTTGTAGAACTCAATCAGGCGTGCAATGGCTCTGATAATATCAGTCTGCAAAAACAATACGTACACAAATGTGACCAATGATGTTTGCTATTTTCTTTATGCATGATAAATTACGCTGCAAGGGGGGCAAACTTACCGATTTGTCCATGACAATAAGAGCAGCTGTGCCCAGTCCAGTCTGAGCTTGAATGAGGCCGTCAAAGTCCATCAGCACCTCTTCACACACATTCTTGGGAATGAGGGGTGTTGAGGAGCCACCGGGGATTACAGCCAGCAGGTTGTCCCACCCACCACGAACTCCACCTACAGGACAGATTGTTTCAATTAAGTAAAAAAAAAACAAAAAAAACATTAACTTAGGCTGTGAATATGTTAAGCTATCTTAATTTTTTCAGTCCACGACCTCCTTGGTGCAGGGAAACACATGCAGATAGACAAACAATGTGTGCAGGTGTCCCTTTACACCAGATTCACTTTGTTAATTCACAAGAAAAAGGAATTTTTTGCAATCACAAAATCCCATAACATCTCACTCCAAACCATCCCCCAGTTTGAAACCCAAGTTGTTATTATTAACTCCAAAAGGTTGTCTCAATTAATGAGTCAAGTAGGCTCATTACAATATTGGTGTCATGTACCTGCATGCCTCTCGATGAGCTCTTTCAGAGGGATAGACATCTCCTCCTCCACAGTGCAGGGGTGGTTAACATGGCCAGAGATATTGAAGAGCTTTGTGCCAGAGTTCCTCTCTCTGCCAAATCCCAGAAACCATGAGCCTCCACGGCGACAGATGGTGGGTGCCACGGATACCGTCTCCACATTGGCAACAGTTGTCGGGCAACCAAACACACCTGTAAAATAGTAGGAAAAGTGGAATAGACTGTAATTACTGGTAGGTTGAAGAAAATGTTGCAAGTGTGAAAATGCAGTAGGGGATACAAGCAAAGGACGAAGAAGATCAGTACTTTTTTTCCCTCAATCTCCTCTTTCCACTCACCAACGTCAGCAGGAAATGGGGGCTTCAGGCGGGGCTTCCCTTGCTTTCCCTCCAGGGACTCAATAAGAGCGGTCTCCTCTCCACAGATGTATGCTCCAGCGCCACGCATCACAAACACATCAAAGTCATAACCAGAGCCACAGGCGTCCTTTCCAATCAGGCCAGCAGCGTAGGCTTCATTGATAGCAACCTAAGGACAGATATTGAAAATATAACGCTTCAACAGGATGAATTACATTTTACTGTGCAATCATACCTTGTGTTTGAAATAAACTGTCTTCGGCCTGCACTGTGTTGAAATTAAGCCATTGCCATGATGCATATAGAATCTTCAGTTTATCTGAATCTGAATAAGGTCATAGTTGTATTAAGTGTAACAGAATTAAGGTATGATTTGGGCATTGATGGTCCTTTGCATTATACGAAGAGGTGTGTCTGTTACTTAACCTAGCTTAACCTTAACCTTGATTTGAATGGTGGACCAGATAATAGGAACAACTGTCACATACACCTCTTGGGTGTATGTTCAATTTTGTAGATTATTTGTCTTTCACCACAAATAATTACAAATATTAAATGTAAAAAAAGAATAAAGATCTAATATTGAATTATTATCTTCCATTTCTTGCCATTCTGGAAAAGACTGAGCCCTTACACTTGTACTTACAAAATTCAATATAGTGTATTTAGAAATATCGAATAGTGTAAAGCAAAATGGTTTTTTTTTAATCTTCTTTCTCCAAAATTTGATTTGGAATTTCATTGAGAAATGTACAGTAAAATTATTTAATCTCCGTAATTAAAAGGTTTTTAAATCTTAGGATTCACTCCATTTTTACCTGCAGGTTGGATGATTCGTTGTAAAACTCTCCTCTGATATAGATATAAGCAGCACGCGCCCCCATGGCCTTCCCAGCCACCAGACAGCCCTCCACCAGCTTGTGAGGGTCGTTCCTCATGATCTCCCTGTCCTTACAGGTGCCAGGCTCACCCTCATCTGCATTCACCACCAGATACTTTGGCCTACAGTAAAGAAGAAAATTAGAAGTGAGTTAAATAGGGTCATTTTTTTTCCCAAAATCAGCCACTGTATTTGATAAGTCCAAAGTCTAAACTTTTTATCTGTTTGGCCAAGATTTCACTGTTGGCTTGTTTTAAAGCTGCACTTGTGAATTTTCTTCTTCCATGCTCTTTCAAGAAATTGGGATTGTAAGATACAATTTGAATTAATGTAATAATAATTGCATAATCAGACCTCAGTGGTTCCTCAAATGACATGACAACATCAAGCAAAAACAAAAAACGGAGGAAATGTGCGTGCATCTATCTCTCTCCTCACTGACCTGCCATCGCTAGGCTTGTTCATGAAGCTCCACTTCATGCCAGTAGGGAAACCAGCTCCGCCTCTCCCACGCAGCCCAGAAACCTTGATCTCATTGAGGATCCAGTCAACTCCCTTTAGAAGGATCTCCTTAGTTTTGTACCAGTCACCACGCTTCAAAGCCCCCTTCAGCCTGAAACACAAATATGAGTAGGTGAGGACAGTGTTCTGTGCTACAAACATTGTTGATAAAGTTTGAACCTTCAAAGATTCTTGTCAGGTTAAGAACCTGCATAACTGGAATTATTCTTTTGCTTTTACTGCTCTGTTGCATTGTATAAGAGAATTAAAAAAATCCACGTGTACAATATGTTTTAGATTGTACAGAGGACATGAGAATAACATCAGTGGTGTTACCTCCAGTCGTGACGACCATAAAGGTTTGTGAAAATTCTGTCCTCATCTGCCAGCGGTCCATACGTTGTTTTCTTGGGAGCACTCTGGAAAAATGAAGCAAAGGCATCCGGTGTGAATGATAATTAAAGCTACCATGTAATTAATTTATTTCAGTTTCAAATAAATAAAGGCCAGGTACCTGTGCTGTGCTGTTAAATCGGGTAATAGCAGTCACTCCGCCTTGACTGACAGCAGCTGGGGCTCGTGCCACCCCGCACACTACAGCACGAGACAGGGACAGCATCTTTCCTGCAGAGAGGACAGACGGTATTGTCAAATGACAAAATGAGGTCATGCAAGTTAGTTAAGGTTACATACAGTTTCCCTTTGTAATCCCTAAAGCTTAGGCAGGAAATATTGCCCTTGCACACATACACAAAGCCATTGTTTCTCAATTTAAGTCAAGATTTTGCCAGTTTTAGAATGCATTATGATCAGGAAAAATGTTTTCTGTGGCTTCTTGTTTTAAGAAAACAAGTCTTGCATAATTTGAGAAAAAGGTTTTGTAGTAAAACATTCATATTTCCAAATTAGAGCTGAGGAGCTAAGAACTAAAACTTATGTATGGTATCAGCACTTTAATATCACCCAAATATTTAAGCAAGAAAATGAAAGTATTGGTCTGGTTTTCCAGTAGCCCAGTGGACTCAACGAGAGCAACAACCAATCGATTTGGTTGAGTGATATTCCATAACCTCACATATGGATTAGTGTTATATGTATTTTAATGGTTCTATCACTTGCCTACAGTACATATTAGTTTGATACGAGACTCGTGCTGTAATTTCATGTAATAACAACCATTATTCGTTAATCCCAAACAGCTTTTCATCATGTCATCGTATCAAACTTGATCAAAACAAAAACAGTAGGTTGAAAACTGATCGACAGAGATTCAGTTTTAGCAGTTTCGCGTTTTTTTACAACACGACAAAACACAATAAGGGTAACTAACGCTATATTAACTGTCACTTTTTGGTGGCGACCCAAGATGGATAAAATCTGTCTTTTAGGAGTGGAAATGATTCGACAGCAATCTTGTGTAACTACAGATGTGCTGTTGTTATGTCAGAGGTTTTGAGTTAGCTAACAAAGTTGAGTGAATCAATCCCAGTAGTCCAGCTGTGATGTTCTAGGTCAATACACTTATAAATAAACTGAATAACTATGGCTATATTTGAGCTCCTTTGCCTCGCTGAAGTGTAATGAGAAGAGTACACACTGACCTCCATGCTCAGTTAGCTACTGCTAGCCTGGCTTAGCCGAGTTAGCTAACGGTTAACCTTGTAATGTCAAAATAAAAGCAGCGGATTCACAGCGCAGCATGCAGATCTCACAGTGACAACATACAAATTAACTGGCGTATATCAGCTCTTGCATTCAAAGCAATAACACTGCAAAAGTTTTAATGTAAGTCAACAAACGATCGGTTCTCGTTACCTTTTCTACGTCCCGAGTTTATGAAATATCGACAGGAAGTAGACGAGCACACGGCCCGGACACAGTCATCGACAACAACGCTGCCGCGACGTGGAGGATTATTTAAAAGATCTGGTTGCACAACATGACTGGACCGCCCTCTCCGCAAGAAACAACTCTTTCATAACTAAAGGTCGGTCTGTGTGTCCAGCACTATACTTAAGTGCTATTCTATTTAATGCCACTTTATACTTCTACACTGCTGCTTTCTGAGGGAAATATTTTACTTTTACTCCACTGCATTTATTTGACAACTGTGGTGACATGTTACTTAAAAAAATTAAGAGTTTACATACAAAACATATGAGATTAAAATATGATGCATTGTCATAAACTTAATTACCAAACAATAGGTAATTAGTTTTTAAAAAAGATACAAGTTTTGATAATTACATGACAGTGAGGATTAATTTATGCTCAAGGCCTGTGTGCTCAAAAGCTTGAATAAATAACACCTGTGAAACCAGCAGCATAGGCAAAACTAACATTTTTTATATTTATGTTTAGAAACAGTTATATTAACATGACAGTATGAGGATCATTAATCATAAAGTTTAATTGATGAAAAGGGATATCAGCATTTGGTTAAAATTGGACAATTCACTTGTTAATTAGTTCTTACTGTAAATTACTGTAAACCACAGGCTTTTTTTTCTCTGCATCAAATGTACCTATAAAAATACACTCAGTCAATATAGTTATAATAGCACACATAATACAATTATCAATCAATATTAATATCTGTTCTTACTGTTAAATGATTACAACCTCAGTCACCTGTGTTTATCTTTCCAGGTTGTTTTCCAATAGTTAGCCAATAAACATTTCAAATGAATCATTCAATATTGCTTGCAGAAATCAGATTATAGATTATAAATCAGCATTTGAAAAAAGTGTGTTTAAAAATGAATTCTTTCCAGAAATGAAAACAGATTAATAAGCATTTTAAAGGGAAAGTGAGTAACTTTAAATTTATGTGTGT
>NW_019524961.1:1328677-1337625 GCF_002814215.2 Seriola lalandi dorsalis | reverse complement strand
TTTTGGGGGGGGGGGGGGGGGGGGGGGGGGGGGGGGGGTTACATCTAATAATACTGGATACTAAATTGTACAGATGCAAAGGTAGGGTTTTCAGATGACCTCTTCAATATTATAAAATAAACAACTCCTACTGCAATGTAGTAATTTATACAGTGACGTATACCTGTCTCTGTACAGTTAGAGCTATTACATCACAGCAGCTTATCCACAGTGAACATTGACATTAACCCTCACTTGATGCAACCTGCAGACTCGTGGAATCATTTTCAATCAGAGCTACATAAAGCTGTGTGATGTATTGCCCAGCTGGTGCTCCCGTGTGCTTCCAATATGCTGTATGACTGATGCGATGGATAATGAAACTGCAGTCTCAGAAAGCACACCGGAAACTAAAAAATGATTCTGAAAGCAGTATTTACATTCAGAAAAGCCAGTTGCTCTTGGTAAAAAGCACATGTATCACCAAAAAAATAGAGATTCTTTTCTTAATCGATGTTCAAAGAGTTTGTAAATAATACAGATGATATAACATGAAAAGTGTAAAAATATCTTATGCAAAATTCTCATGTAGATTAAGTAGATTCCAGTAACAAAATCAAATTAACTGAAGGTACAATATGTTCAACCAAGTGCAGAAATAATGTGTTAATAAATAAAATTGAAGGTCTCCATGTGGTTGTCCATCACTGAGTATTAAAGTCAAGAGCAATCAGTAAAATTTTACACTGAAGGTTTCTTTGATTCTTTCTTTGTTGTTCTTTGTGGTCAAGTTCAGTCAAAGTGTGACAAATGTTCTCCACGCGTCCGTCTCTGTTGGTACTGAAGAAGTCACTCTGTTGGGGGAGGCTGATAACTGGGTCTGCGAGCAACCCGTCCCAGCCGGTCCACAGCTACGCTCTCAAACGCCCTCCTCATCAGAGGATGTTCCTCCAGGACCTCGTTGAAACTGTCCACACTCAGGGAGTAAAGACGACAGTAGGTGTCAGCCCTGACAGTGGCTGTGCGTCGGCCCTGGGTTAGCAGGCAGATCTCTGAAACCAGGCAGAGGGAGTCAGTTTCACCATGAAAGCGATAGTTTGATGTATATATCTCTCTCGGTAATCCAAAAGTAATCCTTAACTCTTTGGATGATTGTTTAATCGTTTAATTGTCATCTCTAAAGAAAAACTTTACTGGTTCCAGTTTATCAAATTTGAATATTTACTGTTTTTTTCAGTATTCCAAGAAAGTAGACTAAATATCTGTTTTTCAGTATTTTCTGACATTTCCAGACCGTCAATTAACTGATTAACTGAGAAAATTACAGTCAGATTAATCAGTAGTGGAAGTAATCAGAATTTACAGCCTTACATATAATGCAGAATGCATAATAAAATAAGTTGCAGATAAGTAATAAATTTGGGACACTAACAGCTGCAGTGAAGTGAAAAGGGGGTCAGTGGCAGCTTTAACAGGAGAGCGGCAACATAGAGGAAGCAGAACCACAGAGCCTCTTATAGATTTGATGGGGAACTGTCTGAAGGTTGAAGTCAGTGACATATGATTTACCCCCAAAATACGCTCCATCGCTGAGCTTAATCTCCTTACTGCCGCGTGGGATGACAGTGACGGTGCCGTGCTGGATGAAGTACATTTTCCGACCCAGAGTTCCTTCTCGGATGATCAAGTCTGCGGGTTGGAAGACTTCGAAACGCAGCTTGGTCAGGATCACTGTCACAAAATGAGGGTCAGTGTTGGCGAACAGGGGCATGTTGGCAACTAGCCCACGGCAGTTATAGCTGACTATCTCCTGCATGGTGAGGAGAAAGAGAAGAGAGAAAACATTTAGTAATGGTCAAAGGGACGATGAGATATCTACTGCTACTACTACTTTCCGACTACTGGGTTTTGAATATTTTTGTTATCAGTTAATGTGCTGGTTATTTTTTCAATTTATCGTTTAGTCTCTGAAGAAAATTGTGAAAAAATGGCAATCACAACTGCCCAGCGCCCAAGGTGATATTATGTAATATCTAGTTATGTCTGACCAGCAGTCCAAAACCCAAAGATTCAGCTTCTAATTGAATATGACCAAGAGAAGCAGGAAATCCTCACATTTGAGAAGCTGAAACTTGAGAAAAATTTGGAATTTTTGCTTGAAAAATGGAAAAAAAAAAGTATGAAGTGACTATAAAAATATTTGCAATTTTCTGTTAGTCAGCTTTAAAATATTGTTGTTTTTTTTGCAAACCTGTATGTATTTGGACCTATATTTGCATCTGAGTAGGCATGAGTAAATAAAAGAAAGAAAGAGAGAAAGGAAGAAACACCAAGTGAAATCGAGGGTTCAAATAACAAACCTCCTTGAGCGGATCACTGAGCTCTCCAAGGATGCTGTCCTCGTCAAACATCTTGCCTTGGAACCGCTGCTCGTAATAATCATGGATCCTCTGTCTTACGTCTGCTGGCAGTTTATGGAACGACATGTACTGCTCCACTTGCTTATACTAAAAACATTTGTACAAAACACATGGTGATTTCACTTTCATAAGGATACAATTGAAATTAAACTACTTATGTCAGATGTAACATTTATTCATATTTTCTACCATGTGTTTGCTGAATTACTCCTACGCACAATAATTATGCATTCATTCTATTTGTTTCGCCAGCTTTTACCCAGTTTTAAGTGGATTACAAACTCATTTGTAATGGGCATTAGCAAACAGTGATCCAAAACAAAGGTGCCGCCACTGGTCTATCATCCGCTCTGCTTTATCTTGTGAAAATCCCCTGGAAAGGGTCAGACTAAGGCCACAAAATCCATTAGATAATACACATATTTTCTAGGCATTTGGCACGATTTCCAAGAATAAAATACAAGCAAGTAAGCAAGCCTGTGATATAAAACATGGCTGTGATATTAAACGTTGAAGCCAGAATCACATTAGCATCCACGTGAGGATGCTTAGACATATTGCTCACAAAAGAATTGAATCTGTAGGTCAAAAGATTTTTAGTTTGTTAAACTTTTCAGAGGCAGATCAGCTCTCTTTACCTTCTCTTGATACTGGCGATGTGATGCATCCAAGGACTGCACCAGGTTAGTTGCATGGCCGAGGAACATGGCGTAGCAGGTCGCCCCCACAACCATACTGATCATGGTGAGCCAAACGTCGGTCATGCCCTCTGGAGGGTGGGCACCGTATCCTATACACAACATGTGACTCATGGCCATAAACAGGGCGTATGAGTACTGTATGTGCCATGTAGCATTCTGAGAGGTAAAAGCGACGGGAGATGAGACAGGACAAGACAATGTTATCATGAGAGAATATATTTTACATGGCTTCGGATAATAATTTCCATCAAGTGTGGAGTTTGGGATTCATATAATTTCTTATTTCTTATCAGAAAGAAAGTAAACACAGTCTTAAGTTGGTGCAGTTGCAATTAATGGAGTAGTTTGACATTTTTGGAATTTAATTCAATTTGATGACAAGATTGATACCACCCTCATGTCACTATGTTAAATATACCATTAGTAACAGCCGTTTAGCTTAGCTCAAAGATAAGAAACATGGGGAAACAGCTAGCCTGGCTATGTCCAAAGAAGACTGCATGAAGTTACTGCACGTATGACATATAACCCCCTGCAAAACCACAAAATGGCATTTTTACAATTCAGTTTTTGTACAAACTAACAAACGAGATATAATGTTCCCATAAGTGAGCTTTACAGGTGCTGGTGGGTGTTTATGCTAAGCTGAGCTGTTACTTACAATATATTTACTGTAATGACATAGTATCATTATTCTCATTTACGTCTCAGCAAGAAAGCAAACAGGTGTATTTCCCTGTATGAACTGCCAAAGCCAGAGCCTTTAATCAGTGTGTATACAGAAAGCAGGTCATGTGCTGGACTATTTTTTGGTCAGGAAGCGACTTACAGACTAAACAGACAAGCTACAACATGTTAACTAGTGATAGGAGTGTTTGTAGGCAGACTTCCTCTAGACAAACTGTTTCCTGCTTTTTCAAGTCTTTATGCTAAGCTGTTACTTGAAGCTTCATATTCAACAGACAGATGTGAGAGTTGTATCTTCTCATTTAACTCTCTGCAAGAAACAAGCATATTTCCCAAAATATTGAACTACTCTTTTAATTATCACATGTTAGTATTTAACTTTATTTTTGATGAAACTGAACTCACCACCATATTATTTTTGGATACCCAGCAGTCTGAAGGAAAGTCCTGCAGCATCGGCACCATAAAGGTCAAGCAGCCATCCCAGTGACACAACAGCAGCATCATGCCAATCAAGTTGACTATACGCACCACTGCACTGGCCAGGTCATAGGTCATATGGAAAATCTGACAGCGAGAAAGTTGGATGGAGGAAAAGAAAAACAACAACATATACGTTTATATATGTTTCCCGGCACATGTTTCCGTGCTTTCCCTCCTTTTTGTTTACCTCTTCCCACTGATGAATGTAGCGGATGAGGCGAGACAGTCGGAGAAGACGCAGCAGACTGAGGATCTTTGTGAAGCGCACAATGCGGAGAGCACGGGCGGTGCGGTACACATCAGATGACTCGTGCCGGGACTCCAGGTCAGCGATGAGGAAAAAATAGTCAACAGGGATGGAGGAGATGAAGTCCACCGCGAACCACGTGCGGAGGTAATGCATGCGGATCTCTTTGGGGTCCAAGATGATGTGGCTGTCTTCCTCCAGAATGCCGGTGCGGAAGTTGAAAACCAGGTCCATGAGGAAGAGCGTGTCAGACAGGACGTTAAAGGTGATCCAGGGCATCGTGTTCTGGTCCTCAAAGAAGGTGATTCCCCAGGGTAAAATCACCAGATTACTCATCATCAACAGGAGCATCACGATGTCCCAGTAAAACCTGGACAGAACAGTGGAAGAGTGGTGGAAGGTTATGCAGATGTAAAGCTGAGCATTTCATTTTCAGCCAAAACCTTTTCCACTAGTGCTACAACTGTATATTTGGATATCTAGTGTCCAGAATCTTTCGGTGCTCACTGGATAGGATATAACACATAGTTGATTAGCTGTCCACTCCACAGATTTTTGTCACAGTAATGGTCCTGTTCACACATGACCTTACAAACTGAGGTTATTGCTCCGTATTTTAGTGCAGTTCATACTGTGTTCTGGTCAAGTGTTCTCAACTCTGATGAAGAGTAATGGAAATATTTTCGCGTCTTGTGTAGCATGTTTGAATGAATGCTTCAACTCGTTCTGAAGCAAAAAACTACTCATTATCAAAAACCAAATGTGAGCTAGATCATCTACCAGGTGTGGTCTGGTTAATCCGATCACATTCTGATCACAATCTGTTCTGTATGGATTTATACCTGGCATTAACATGCATTTATTCCTTATCCACATACAGACTTGATGTTAATTCCATTGGGTCTGAAAGTTACAGAATTTTAACTTAGAGAAGTAAAGTCGAGTAAAGTCATCCAATCATGTGGACGGCGTGCCGTTCACATTTCAGAGGTGACCCTTACTGTCATAACAGCTTCTGTCACAGGAGGAACCCCTCTCGTTAAAAATGCATGGTGTTTACCTCATCAGACTCAGTGCGCTATCAAAAAGACAATGTAGAAAAGAAAAGGTCACTACCGCCTGTGATGTGCGGTTTGATGCTTCAGACATCAGAGTGTTGAAGCCCAGACGTCTGTGCTGTACATCACTGCACTCGTCACTCGTCTGCTTCAAGTCATACAAGTCCCATTTTACTTAGGTGTCCAGTGTCTTGTTATACATCATGAAGACACGGTTTGGGTTTCCTTACAGCTTGTTTCCATTAAGTGTCAATCACTTTGTGTCTCTCCCGTGCTCTCAGTCTCTCTTTCATTACAAAGGCACAGTAACAGGATATGAACCAGACTATTTTTGATTACTGTCACAGCTCGGCGATTGCGCTATGAACCCTGTGAGAAAACAACCTTCGTCTTTAGCCAGTCAGAGGGGAGATACAGGCACCGATAGATTAGTTCCTCGTTCTCATTCACGTTTATCCCTCCATCAATCTCTTGTGTCCCTGTCCTCTGTGTCTCCACGCTGGTTTACATGACTACTTATCATCTCCTCTCATGTTGCAACAGATTAGTGGTTGCTTACTGCTAATAACTCAAGCAGAGACTCTGGATGACAGTACAGCTGTTTACTGGAAGTGAGTGCATACTGTATATATGTGTGAGAGTGTGTGTGTGAGAGAAACAGAAGTAATCTGCTGTATCAAAAGCTTTTAGGAAGGCTATTAGTAACAGTGGGAGTGGAACAGGAATAGAATTATGGGTGTTTGATAGCGTTTTATGTTGAATCTGCTTATCAACTAAGTTTAGCTTTTACTTTATTAAAGCAGCAGAAGTTATGAATAACGAAGAACTAACATTCAAAGAACTAAAAGTTAAGCTTTGCCAGTTTTGTTAGATATTAGCTGTTAAGATAAACGACTACCTGATGCCTTTCTGTCATCAGCCAAGCTAGTGATGGGGCTCCTGCATGGCGCCACCAACACTTTGGTCTAGACTGAAATATCTCAACTACCATCGTTTGTCATGGTAACGATTGTCATGAAGTTTTCGTACAGACGTTCATGGTCCGCAGAAGATCAATCCTAATGCTTTTGGTGATGCCCTCGTTTTTCTCTAGTGCCACCATGGCATTTGTGGTTTAGAGCGAAATGTCTCAACAACTTTTGGATAGATTGATACACCATCGACAGCTCTGGAACAAACGAGTGAGAGGACTGTAGGTTATTTCTAATTATTACGTTGACAACCTGAATGTTTTGTACATTGATCATCGCTAAAAACAAAGCAGATAAAGATTTGACAAGAGGGGTGCTGTGGTGGCCCAGCAATTAAAACACAGATCATATGCTCTCATCGCATATCATGCATGTTATTCCCCCTCTCTATCTCCACTTATTTGTTGTCACTTACATATTCTGTATATAAAGATTTGATAAGAAGATCATTAGCCTGTCAGATTAAGAAATTTGGTTATTTTACCAACTTTAAACTGCATTCAAAATGCAAAAGGCAGCTAGCTATCTGACCTTAACCTTTACACATGAAAGTTGAGCACCACAAACGTGCTGTTCCAAGTCATTCATTTCAAAGGGGAAGTTGGAGCATAAGGTTTAAGGATAGCAGGCCTTCAGTAATCCCCCCTCAGCTGTCTGTGTATTATTGCATAATAGAGCAAGATTGGAATTATAGGGATTCTTATGGGCAATAATCCCTCTGCATGGATTTATCCTCCCTGTCTGGCATAGGCCGGATGTTTAAATTGTTTAAATTTGATGGCAGCTATTATTAGTGACCACATAGACGGACAGCTTGAGCGTCACTGCTAAGCCAAAAAAAAAAAAAAAGTAATGATCCGACAAATCCTTCAAAAGTGAGACAAAACTAGAGCAAGAAATTATTGGCTGTTTTTCAAATTGGAACATTTAATTATTGGGATCGATGAATGTAGTTCTCCCTCCTGATAAACAAGAAGAAAGGGAGTCACAAAGGAGTGGTATCATTAATCCAGATGATCTTGTCCTATATACTGTATCACTAATCAAATCCCTTCATCGCCTTATCATGTGCTAGGAACCATGACATCAGCTGCTGTACTGCAGTCTGTCCTTGGAAAAATCGGATCGGAGAACTCTATCACAGACTTTTTAGTTGGATGAAGACTGGAAAACTGCTTTCAGTGGGTAATTTATGGAGGATCAATGATAAATTGGGTATTCCTGTGTTGGAGAACGTGACATGTGGTGCCACCCATTCTGCATTTCTGTCTGTCTGCATTTCCTGAGGAAATAATGTTGGCAAACTTTCCCACAAAAGCGATTAAATTAAGAGGAAATCTTGAAGATAACCCAACCTCATCATTACCTGAAGTCACTGTAGGGGTGGATGATCCACACTCCAAAGCTCTTGACCCTGGCCTGCTCAGCAGCAACACCCTGATGACTGCCAAACATGCGCAGAGAGAACTTGTTGACCCCAGGCTGCAGCATGGAGCAAAACTGCCTCTGGAAGTAGGTGGAGTGGTCCTGTGGGGGGTCATCGTCGCCACCTTCATACCCCCCGTCGATGTCCAGCAGGCCGTCGGGGTCAGCTGTATAGTCATCATTGTGAGTCTTGACCAGGGAGAAGAGCGTCTTGTTTACGTCACTCCTCTTCTCTGTCTTTGGGGATGGGGTACCAGGGGGGGTTGTCCTCTGGGAAGAACTTTTCCACCTTGAGAAGCGAAGGCTGCTCCAGCTGCGATACCTGGGTGTCTCGGGTTTGGGAGCCGGGCTCTCGCTGAGACCTCTCTGGACCTCAATACTCCTGGAGGGACTGGTCATTTTTGAAGGCTACCTTGCACCTTAGACTGGGCAAAGCAAAAAGGGCTCTACTGTCCCTTATGGGAGCCTGATTATAAAGTTCACTTTCTAACAAAGTTTACTGCAGATGCCATTTTCCATTTGATGCCTGCCTCTAATGTTAACTTCCTTTACAGAATAAAATACCAGATAAAAAAAATTATCCAATTGAACAGCCAAGCTTTAAAATGCCATGCACTTACTATAGTTTAAAAATATAACAGAATATCTTCAGGTGACACTACAGCAAATTTAAATACCAAGAAGTACCAGGAGGTCACTTTTATCTCTTTTAGAAAAAGTGTGTTTTCCCACAGCACGTCTCACAATGTAAAGCCGTGAAAAGTTGCAACGTCCATTTAAAAAAGTACTTTTCCTGAGATGAATGAAGTCCACTCCGCGGAATAATATCAGGTTCAGCCTGAGATGGTCTGTGTCCGCCTCCGGTTGGACAATGAGAGGACGGACGTAAATTGTCAGCGGGGGTTCAGTAGCCTTCAATAATCGGCTTGTTGGCATAACTGCGTCCACTCATCACTCACCTCTCTCCGCCCCCCCCC